>NC_060268.1:119497088-119680473 GCF_021613505.1 Equus quagga
GGAACCAGCGGGGAGAAGCCGGTAGAGATTAGAGGTTAAGCCTGGCCTGTGGACTCAGATAGGACCGAGCTCCAGCTCCTATCTGCCCTTGCCAGTGGCACGACCTCGAGCAAATTAAGTCACTGCTCTGAGCTTCAATTTTCCTCATTGGCCAAATGGGTATACATCCGACTAGTACATTCCTCAAAGAGCTGCTGGGAGGATTAAGTGGGACGGCCAACATGACTAGTAAGCTGCCACGGCAGGGGAGTGCAGAGTGGGAGCAGGGGAGGCACCCCCATAGGACTGGCCCACAGGCTGAGCAGTACAGGGAGAAGCAAGAAGGCACTGATGAAGGGAGGGAAGGGGGACTATGCCCCACCTGAGACCAAAGAGTGTGCAGTCAGCCTCTTCCCCTCCCTGTGGGCATCATCACACATGCCTGGACCAGGCAGGAAGAAAGAAGGGACGTGGACCGGAATGGCTACAGCTTTCCTGACTCTTCAGCCCCTCTTTGCCCCAGTTGCCAACTCTGGCCCACACCTGAATATTATTCTGGTCTCATCTCTTCCTCAGCTAGACATGCACTTTTGTCCTCCTGTAATCTCCCAAGAGTCAGCATCTGCATTTAGAAAAATAAGCCAAGAGTGACCATGTCCACTGTTTCTTATTTCCATTAACCGCTGCCCATTCAGCCTGGATATTTCCTATGACCCTACCCCTCCTAATAAAATTTATTGGGTCATGTTGATTTGAACTCTTAAGCATCTCTTGAACTCACCCATTTCTCTCCAACTCTCTCATCATCACTCTTGACCCAGCGACGGCCATCTCTTTTCTGCATGGATGATGCAAAGTCCTCCCAAACAGATGTGGTCTTTACTCGTCTGTTTGTCTCCGCTCTCCACCCCTCATCCACCAAAGCTGTCAGAGTGACCTTCCTAAGACACAAATCTGAGGATGGTACTCCCTGCTTCAAACTATTTGATGGTTTCCATTGAGCTATGAGGAAGGACAAGTCCCTAACCTGACCCACAGTGTCCTCCATAGTTTGCTCCACCTGCCTTTCCGTCCTCAGCTGCCCTACTCTTTCTCTTACTCATTGAGCTTAGTGACCTGGGCCTTTTTTAAGCCCATCAATTGTGCCATGTTCCTCCCTGCCACAGGGCCTTTGCACAAGCCATGTCCTCTGCCAAGAAAATTCTTACTCCCCTTCTCCTCTTTCCCCTGTTAACTTTCTCTACTCATCCTTCAGATTTTAGTTCAGAGATCACTTTCTCATGGAATTCTCTTCTCCAGATTAGTTCAACTTTTCCTTCACATATGGCTCACATTAGCCTGTTGTCTGGCCACATGCCCAGCTGGGTGAGCAGTGTGGGATAGGTTGCGGAGAGACCAAGGAAAAGAACTGGAGTCAGTGAACGAGACATAGAGGTTCACTGGGAGTTGCTCACAGGGAGGTGGGGTGGTGGCTGGCTGGACAGCAACATGCGCCCACAACTGTGTGCAGGGAGGGGATCTCTTATATAGGCGGGGGACACAAAGGCTATATGCCTGCCAAGAGGCTGTCCCTGCTACAACCAGCGTTCCTAGGCGCAATAGCTCACATGGAGGGGCTCTATGCCCCTTTAAGATGTGATGTTCTTTAAGAGAGATAAGGTAAGATCCGGGCTGGCTAGGCCCTGGATTGTTGAAGATCCTAGCGGCTGGGTGTCCTGTCCAGAAGGGGGCCAGAAAGTCACGTGGTTGCAATGGGCTTGGGGGCTTTTGCTGAGCAAGCAAGGCCCAGGCCCTAACCTGTATTTTCCTTTCTAGCCTTTGCTCAGCATGTAATTACCTGTTCATGTATGTAGGCATTGTCTGCCTCCCTACCAGGCTGCAGGAACTGAGAAGGCAAGGATGTTTCTGCTTTGCTCACCATTTAGCCCAGCTGCTGGCCCTGTGTGGAACAAGGAAGGAGCTCAGTGAAGACGTAAGTGAATGCATGAGTCACCCTGGAGATGACGGCTTTTCCCATGTTCTTCCTGTGTTCCTGAGTAACTACCAGCTACCTTTGGTCACCTCCAGCCATTTTCAAGATCTCACACTTGCACACACGCTCATACACACTCACACCCCTTAGGAGCAGCCACTGTTCATGATGCTTTGGATTGAACTTTTCCTCTTCAGAGATTCACACGTTGGGACGAGAACAACCCACCGAGCTGTCCATGTAGTGGGAGGGAATCCATGAGAAATGAGGCTGGAAGTTTGCTTGAGGCTTTAAGTGCTTTCTCCTAGAGCTTGAGGAGTCTTGGGTGGTATTTAGCAGAAGAATAACATGACACAAGGGCCCCTAAGATGCTCAGACTTCCACACAGAGCTTTGAGGCTGGAGCTCAACGCTCCTGTCCTGGCTGAGTCCATGCATGCCTGGGGAGGCTGAGGAAGGGGCCTGGGGGGCAACGAGTTAGCTGGGAGAGGCTCATCATCACATAAGTGGCAGAGCTGGGGCCAGCTCTCAGCATTTGAAGTCAGATGCCTCTTCAATTATCAACTAACTTGCCTCCCCTGTGACTTCTTAAACTGCCTCTCTCTTTATAGCACGTAAAACAGAAGAGGGAGTGAGGACGAGACTGTACATCACTGGAAGGACAGGGACGAAAGGTTCAGGGAGCTTTGAAATGTAGCTGGAAGGGAACTCATGGGCAAGGTTAGGTAGATGCACCAGGCAGGAGTGGGCCAGCATGGCCCCAGGCACAGAACCCATCCATTCTCTTCTGTGAATATGCTCCTTCTGGAACCCTGGAGGGCAGGGCACAGGCTTCTTGCTGTCCACAGTCTCCCTCAGCTGTGCCTTGGAGAGGACTCAGCTTCCAGTGGGCTCTTAGAGAAGGTGTTTGGCAGAGCCAACTTCGCTGTGACATTGACCAGTCCTCCGCATCCCTGGGCTCTGGTTCTCCCATCCTCAATAGAAGAGGGTGGGCCTCAGCACCTGCACCCACTGTCTTCCAGAGCATAATTCCTGGGGGCGAAGAGATGGCTCCTGGGATCCCTCCCTTGCTCTGAGGTTCACCAGGGCAGAGGAGCACTCATGGCTGCTAGTGTCAAGCCCTAAGTTCAAAGGCTAGCTGTGCTCCTTCCCAGCTGTGTGACCCTGAGCAAGCTTCGTAACCTCTCTCAACCAGGTTCTCTCTCTGTGAAAGAGGGAGAATAGCATCTTTGTCATCAGGTTATTTGAGGGTCAGCAAGGTAATGCATGTCACAAAATGTGCCAGCCCAGGGGAGCACTGAAAGAGTGTCTCTCTTTCTGCCTGGGAGGGGGTGCCCATTCCACAGACTTCTGGCTTCTGTGGGGTTTGTGGCAGCCCTGTGCTACCTCCTGCTTTGCTCAGCCAGCACACAGAACCTTGGAGAAGAAATGCCAGGTGCAGGTCCAGGCGCTGCCCACAGGTGGGGTGAAGAATTACTTAGGATCAGGCTGCTAGTGAGGACCCGCTGGCTATATGCTCAGGTGCTGACCCATGTCCACAGCTCCATGGACCCAGAGGGACCTCACCGCCTGAAACATGAAACTTTTTTTTGAAGCCCACCTGGAGGGCCTAGGGGCCCAGCTACAAAGGGAAAAGCTGGGGGAGAGACCATGTTCCAAGTGTTTTCCCACAAGCCTGGAAATGAGGGCTTTATGTAGGAATTAATGCTTAGAAAATTAGTTGGAACTTTCCCCTGGCAAGTGTGTGGCTCTCTGTCTGACACAGTTGAGGAGAAGGAAGAGTTCTAAGATCTGCAACCAGACTGGTCCCAAACTGGTGAAGTGACCCTGGGCTAGCAACCAGCCTCACTGACCCATTTCTACCATCTGCAGAATGGACACAGTCCTGGCACTGGTGACCTCCCAGGGCCATCACGAGAGCCAGGTAGAGTAAGACCGTGAATGCTCATCTCAAGCAGATAGAGAGAATTTGGAGGAGCAGCCTGGAGGCTCACATCCTGAGGGCTGACCTGCGGACTAGACACTGGGCGACGAGACCTGGATTTCAATCTCAGGGCTACCTCCTCCTGGCCACACGACACTAGATAAAGTATTGAATCTCCCAAAGTTATCTTTTCCTTATTTTTAAAAAGCAAAAAATGGATGATAATATCTACCCCAGAGAGGTATCCTGAGATTAACCCAGTCCAGCCAATGACTCAGCAGCCATCACAGGTGCTTGGACAGGTCTGGACACAGGTGATCTGGACAAATGGGTGGGTGTCAGGTTAGGCAGGCAGGCACGCCAACACCCACCCACACCCACGCACACTCCTGAGCGCAACAGGGCGCCTGAGGGCTTAATGAGGAGACCAGACACAGACATGTCTGTTTGTCTTCTCTGAGGAGGGGTGTCTTTTCCCAAAATGGCCGGCAGGAGCCTTACACGGAGAACATAGCTGCTTTGGTGAAATTAGACCCTCTCTCTGTTCCTTGGGCCAGGCATGATTTAATGAAATCCTGTTTACCTCTGGCTGGAGCTGCAGTTTTCAAGATTTCCTTGAAAACACATCCCAGATGGCCCCAGGCGACTCACTTCCTGTACACCAGGAACACAGTGCACTTCCCTCTTGGGTGGGCTGGTCCCCATGGCTGGCAGATGGCTTAATTGACCACAGGAGCTCAGGGCTCTGGGATCTTCTCCCCATCTTTTCTGTCCCCTGTCTGTGCCATCAGCCCTGGCCCTGCAGAGCCCCTGGGGTGGTCCTGGGGCCAGGGAGAGGCCTGGCTGAGCAGCAGCCTTTGTGTGTAGGGAGGCTGGCCTCACGGGACCCTTCACCAGAACTTCGACCTGCCAGGAGCAGATGGGCAGTGTGTGTGGCAGGCCCAGCATGTCTCCCAGTCATGTGCCAGCAGCCTGCTTTCTGGGCCACTGCCCTGGGCAGATGGAGTTCCTATGCACTCAGCCTTAGCCCAGACAAACACCTTGGGGCTGCACCTTCCTCTCATCTCTGTGTCCTTTGCACACCGTACCTTGTGCTCCCAGGGCAGCCCACCTTGGTGCTGAGGCAGGATTTCTTGGCTGTCACCCTCCAATTTTACAAACGAGCAACGTGAGACACAGAGAAGATGAAAATGACTGGTCCATGATCATATAGCCAGAGAGAGAGGGAGAAAACACAGAAACAATTATATAGGATTGTAATTGGGGTTCAGTCTACTCTAGCATGAATCTTTTCAGGATATCAAAGGAATAGTGTAATTCCCAATTTTAGAGGTGAGGAAACTGAGGCCCGGTGATGGGAAGAGACATGTCTGAGGCTGTCAGGGGAAGAGTGAGGTCAGAGCAAAGGATTCTTTCCAGGCCCTAACTGCATTTCCCTGTTCGTCACAGATCCAGCTCTGAATGGAGGCGGATGGAGTACTGGGTAGGGCTGGGGCCTTAGTGGTTGGGGTCAGGTGGCCCTTTCTGCACCTGTCAACTGAGTCTCAAATCTAGAGTGTTGATGCTCATCTCATCCCCCCCAACCCCCCCACAATGGGGCCACATATGTAAGGGCCTGGGAGAGTGAGGTCAGGCAAGAAGGGCTGGTCATCTGGGGCCTCTGAGTCCAGCCCTGGCACCAGCACTGCAGTGTGACCTGTACAATGGCCAGCACTGCCAGGAGAACTCCAGGTGCATGCAAAGTCCTGGCCTGGGCCCAGAGCTGCCTCAAGGAGAATTAATCCAGGCAGTGGCTGGGGTAATTCTCAAGGTCCAGAGCCCACCTGCAAGTCTGCTTTTGTGTTGCCAAGAAAAGCAGAGTTTGGATGTGATAGAGCAGGTGGCTGTTAGGGAGGTGGTCCCTGGAAGGGGCCACCCTTGATATCATTGGGTTCACCTTTATTACATGATTGGGCTTCAGACTCTAAGGTGGACACTCTCTCCTCTTCTCTGCCAGTAGGACCTTGATTTTGTTCAGCAGCAGTAATGTGTCCAGCTAAATACTCACACCCACTTCCCATCCTCTTCTGTAGCAGTGATGGATGTCCATGGGACCAAACTCTGGCTAAGGAGCTGAAAGTCTCTGGGACAGCTTTTGCTTTCATGATAAAAATTGAGAGAAGAGGCAGGTTATACTGATTCTCTTTTTCCAGCCTGGACTGCAGATATGATGCCTGGAGTTGCAGCAGCCATCCTGTGATCAGGGGCAACAAGTGTTAGGGATCAACAAAAAGACTCCCAGAGATGTTAGCCTTGGTGTTGTTGAAGCACTGAAACACCAGCACTCATTTTTCTCCAGATGTCATATGAGAAAAGAAAAATCTTTTCTGTTGAAGTGACTACAAGTTAGACTTTCCATTACTTGGAGCCTGAAGTATTCTGAACTAATCCATACCCAGAGAATCCAAGTGAATTGGGAGGGAGATGAACGAGCTCAGGACCTTCTGCAGGGACAGGAGACCTGGGCCTCCATCCTGGCATCACCCCTTAAGCAGCTACATGGCCTACACAAGGGACTGCATGGCCGCATGAGAGTGCCTGTGTGGACCCTTTGCCTGTGATATCCTGCTCTGACTTCTCCCTGAGCATTCTCCTCCTTCTCCCTCAAAGCCACCTTAGATATCCTCTCTTCTCTCTGGGTTTCCCTGACCACCCCCAACTCTCTATGCTAGGGTATCATGTGGCCTGGATATTGCTCTAGTACTTTATGTATACCTTGTTTATAGCACTTTTGGGATTTGAGGATGCTAATTAATCATTTACATCTTTACTCCAAGTTTTTTTTTTTTTTTAAAGATTTTATTTTATTTTTTTTTCCTTTTTCTCCCCAAAGCCCCCCAGTACATAGTTGTATATTCTTCCTTGTGGGTCCTTCTAGTTGTGGCATGTGGGACGCTGCCTCAGCGTGGTTTGATGAGCAGTGCCATGTCCGCACCCAGGATTCGAACCAACGAAACACTGGGCCTCCTGCAGCGGAGCGTGCAAACTGAACAACTCGGCCTCGGGGCCAGCCCCTTTACTCCAAGTTTTGACCAGTTGAGAAGTAGACACTGTAGCTCGATGGAAACCACACCCCAACCTTAACACTGGCAGAGTCAGAGAATCTGAGTGGCACATGGGGGCCTGATGCCCTTGGTGTGCTCATCGCTACCTCATTCATTGACTCAGCGTGGGCTTGTTAAGGGTCCACTACATGGCAGACAGTGCTAGCCCCTGCAAATAGACAGGACAGTTCTTGTCCCTGGTGAAATTGGAATCCTGCAGAAAAAATAGTTTAAACAGATAATCGTAAATAAGCTTTAAGGATAAAAACACATCAAAAGACAGCTTCCTAGTACTCTAAGAATACATAATAGGGACTAGCTAGCCAAAGGAATTCATTAATTTTTTTCATGTGTGTGTTTATTGAGGGCCAATGACATACAAACTCTGTTCTAGCCCTAAGATTACAGCAGGGAACAGGTCCCTATCTTCTGGTGGGGTAGAAAGCTAATAAATAATTACTTATACTGTTTGGCCAGGTATCGAACATAAGGCAGGATTCAGGGACTGAGGATGAAGGGAGGGCTTCTTTAGACAGGGGAGGGGTAGACACCTCCCAGAAGGAGACATACCTGAGGCATGGCTTCACTGAGGAAGTGACTTTAAGCTGAGATCCGGAGGATGCACAGAGACCAGCGAAGTGAAGAGGTAGGGAAGGTACTCACGGCAGAAGGCAAGTCGAGGGGCTTCAGTTGGCTTGTTCACTCACTAGAGCACAGATGAGAGGAGGGAGAGTCTCTTGTCAAGGCTGGAGTCGAGGCATGACCAGTCCATGGACGCAGGACACTGTAGGAAGTGTGGAGTATTTGGGGTGGCATATGAAAAGCACTGTGTGTCAGAGAAACATTCTAAATAGGGGTAGTGTGCTGTGATTTGTACTTTAAACAGTGATCCTGTGGTCATGAATTCCCATGGAAACTGAAATAATTCAGGGTGCTGGCATGGCTTGGATCAGAGAAAGACCAGACGCCTGGGGTCAAGGTCTTGAGATCTCATCACAGCTTGTCACTGCCCATCTGCCTTGCCCACCAGACTGTGCTATCAGCTTAGATGAGCAGTGACCAGGCCTCGTTCACCTTTGTGTTCCCAGGCGTGTGACTCACCACCAGGATCAAGGATAAGATAATCACTCTCAGAACTTCTGTTTCTTCTTTACATTCATTTATTTATTCATTCATGCATTCAGTATCAATTGATTGCTTCCTTAGTGCCTAGTATATATATGAGATACAGCTGTGAACCAAAGGGACAAACATTCTTGACCTCATGGAGTTTCAGTTCTAGTTGGGGGTGGGGGAGAGAAGGAAAAAGTATATAAGAAAAATAAATGTTAGTTAGATGGTGGTAATGTGGGGGAAAGTGAAGCAGGAGAGGAAGCAGCGAGCTCGCTGGTGAGAGCAGGGGGAGCTGCAGTCTCAAATAGGCTGGCCTGGGGCTCCCAGGAATGAGGCAAGGAGCAAGCCACCGGGCTGGCTCCAGGAAGGGCAGTGGAGGTGGAGGGAAAAGAGGCACTTAGGTGACAATGTCACTCAGAAGAACTGCACTAAAGGGTGTGCTCAACAATTAAATGGAGACTGGGTTCGTAAAGGTGTGACACATAGCAGGTGTATGGCAACTGTCATATTCCCTTCCACTTTTCTCAATTTTTTTAGCAAAATGAAGCTTTATTTTATTTAAAGCCTTTTTTTGAAAAATACAAGCTGTTTTCCAAGGCAGTTAAAGAAATGTAATCAATTGCATGGTGTCAAGTGACAGATGGAAAAGGAAACCAAGACCCAACATAGATTAGACAGGCTGATGGGAAAATGTCACCGCTGGGAGGAAGCTAAACAATCATCTTCTCAGAGCTTCTTGTCATCACAAAGGCACCTGTTGTCCAGGGCAGGGAAGGGACTTGACCAAGGTCAGCCCGAGAATAAGCATTACAGTACACTCTCCCTTGTGGAGACATGAGAGTTGTCCTTATAGCAAAGAGCATGCAGATCCCGATGCCAAAATGCAGGAAGAGCACCCACAGACATATTCTGGAGTGGTACAGATCTGGGCTTGAATCCTGGGAAGAGGAAATGTTTGAGGTGGAGCAACTGGGACTATCATGCACGCCTGGTGGGAGTATAAAATGGTACAACTAGCTTTTCTCGGCAGTTTCTCATAAAACTAAACATACACCTATCTGATAACCCAGCATTTCCACTCTTAGGCATTTACCTAAGAAAAATAAATACATGTCTACACAAATTCTAGTACAAATTTCTAGTTCAAAGAAACTTTATTCATAATAGCCCTAAACTGGAAAGCCCAAGTGTCCATCAACCTCAAAAAAAAAAAAGAAAGAAAGAAACAATTGTGGTACATTCATACAGTGGGATAATACTCAGCATAAAAAGGGACAGTCCATGGACACATACAAAATACGGATGAATAAAAAAAGTAATTGGAGCAAAAGAAACCACAAGAGATGAAAGCAGCAAAACTGGGGCATTAAAGGTGATCCAAGAACTCTGATAGCTACTTCTCCTGTTTTCTAACTGCCTAGAGCCTTGTGAACACCCTTGTTGTGTTTCATAAGTGTATTGCTTTATGAGTTCTGTCTTCCCGAAAAAGAGGTCAGAACACTTACTTACCCAGCCTCCTTTGCAGCTAGCACAAGCATGTGACCCCACTAGTCAGATGTACCTGCTGGAGAGTTGGATTTAGGGTGAGGAACTGGAGGAAAAAACTCAGCAGAGTCTGTGTTTGGTGGTGCAGGTGAAAGCTAAGAGGCCTTAACAGGTCCTCAGAGCAGCAGTGATTCCACAGCTGCATTTAGGTATGGAAGTGGCGTAGTGCTGATAGCAATTATGATCATGGTGAATCTGAAATCCTGTTTTACCTAGCATGCAATGATGACGGGGCATCGGCAGCATGGCGGGTCCCTCATCAAACAATTTCTGGAGCAAAGTTCCAGGCAGTGTTTATGGGAGCTTAACCTGCAGACAGATCCTCTAAGCTTTGCAGTGTGTTCCTTAGCTCTCCAGTATGATTACCGTGGCCCAAAGTAAACTCCTCATTTCAGTAACCACCCGTCACCTTTTTATCCCACAATCTGCTACACTTGCAGCATTCTTCATCATGTTCAGTGGCGACTCCGTTCTTCAACTGGCTCAAGTTAAAAACCTGACTTGTTTTTTCTCTTATATGCAACATTCAATCTAGTAGAACACCCTGCTGGCCTGACCTTCAAAACAGAGCAGCATCCAGCCTCCCCATCCTTCTGAGTGTTGCCACCATGCTCCAAACCATGATTTTGTATCTGGATTTGAACAAATAATAGGCTAATTAACTTTTCTCCCTGCTTCCATCCATGTGTGCTATCCTCTAGTTTCAAAACTGCAGCCAGAATGATCCTCTCCAAAAATGTTAATCAGATCTTGTCATTCCTCCACTGGAAAGCCTTTGGTCCATTTCACACAGAGTGAACACTAAAATCTGCACAATGGTCCACATGGATGCAAAACTCCTAAACATATGATTAGACAACTGAATATAATGGTATATTTTTCAAAATGCATCATGGTTAAGTAGGATTTATCCCAGAATTGCAAGGATTACCTATTCACGTGATTCAGCCTATTAGTGATAAAAAGGGGGAAAACCATCAACATGGTCAGTGCTGAATTATGAAGTTCAATACTAACTTATATTTTTTAAAAAGTACTTTACAAAAGTGAATAGATGAGAACATCCTTAATTTGACAAAGGCTATATAGCAAACATGTAGACAAAACATCATACTTAGGAGAAATTCCCTTTCAGATCAGGAATATAACAAGCAGAGCAGCTGTCAATACTGTGCCACAGGATTCTAGACGTTCTCCTTAACACAGAAAGAAAAGAAAAACAGTGGTAAACAGAGGGAAAAGGAAGACACCTCTTCTCCATCATTTATAGATGATATGATAATTTGTATAGAAAACCCCAATCTGCAAACTCTGAGAACTAAAAGGAAAAATCAACAACTTTACTATGTACAAGATCAGTACATGAAAAGTAATAATGTTCTTCTACTTCCATTAAAAACAAGAAAATGTAATTTTAAAAAGATATAATTTACAATAGCAATGAGAACTACAAAGTAGTAATTAACCTACTAAACAATGTAGAAAACATTTATGGAGAAGATTTAAACTTGAGAAAATGAAATATAGTCCATGTTCATGAATGAGGCAACTTAACATTTATAAAGATGTCAGTTCTCCCCCAAATTAATCTGCACAATTCAAAATAATTCCAATCAAAACCCCAACAAGATTTTACAGACAACTTAAACTGATTGCAAAAATTATATAAGAGAATGAATCTTAACAAATAATTAAGTCAATATTGACAGAGACCAAAGTTGGGAGTTTGGCTTACCAGACATCAAGGCTTATTACAAAGTCATGGTAGTTAAAATAGGTGGTACTGGTGTAAAAGAAAAAAAAAAGACAAATGTGATAATAAAAAAGTATACAGATCCCAAGTACAGATGAGAACTTGGTATTGTCAAGGACTGTTCAGAGTCTAAGATTTTATGCTACCTGCAAGCTAACAAGTTAGCTGGCCACAATTTCATAGTTGTTGGCAAACCACATGAGCTCTCTGGATCAGAGACAAAGGGCACTTTACTGCTCACACCAATAGTAGTAGCCAGAGTATCAGCATTTCTGTTGGTTCCCAGAGTCCCAATTCCTATAGACCAACAGGAAGGGGTCTAGGAGATGCCTGCACACACGGTGGGTTAAGTAACAAGAGAGGAACTCCTAGCTTAAGAAACCCAAATCTTCATAAGGATCAATAAGCCTTCTTGTCCTTTGCCCCAGAGGGAGATGGTCTCTTTGTTATACTGGGCAGTAAACAAATCTGCTCTTTGCTCTGCATGGAGACATTGTCTCTATTTCTAAGGTTGTTTGCTATATAAACATCCTCAAAAAATTAATTGAAAACAAAATCTATCACAGCCTCTGATCACAAGATGTGCAGAAATGCAAGAGCCACATGAAGGATTGTCTCCCAACAGGTACGTGGCAGACTCAGCTTCACATCGTGAGGAGACAGGATGAATTATGTAGTAAGTTATGTTAGCAATAGTAACATCCTGTGCAGAGAAAAATAAAGGTGAATCCTTATCTCATTCTCTCTACAAAAAATAAATTACAATGGTTTAAAGACCCAGGTATGAAAATTAAGACCAAGAACTAATATAAAAAAACGTAATTTTTTTTAACTTTGGAGTCATGAATTATTTCTTAATTAAGACCCCTAAAGCACAAACCATAAGGGAAAAAACAAATGGATTTATATCAGAATTGTGCTCATTAAAGTGCACCATTAAAAACCTTAACAGATGCATGACAATTTGGGAGAAGACCTTGGGAAAGTCTAAAACTAGCAAATGAGTAGTTAGTAGATTGTCCAAGTAATTTCTGCAAATCAGCAAGAAAAAGAAAAACAAACAGAAAAATGATCAAAGGATATGAACAGACAATTCAAAGGAGAACCCCAAATGCTAATAATTTTCTGAAGAGGTGGTCAAACTGTCAAGAAAGCACTGAAATGCACTTTAGGTGAGGTACCACTTTGTACCCTACCTGACTGGCAAACAGTAGAAAGTTAGAAAACATCAGCTCTTGGTGAGAAGGTGGGGAGATACACCCCGTCGTGTGCAGCTATAGGAATTATGTTGTGGTTGTTTGGGAGAGTCATACAGACACATTTAGTGAAATTAAGGTATTTGTACCCTATTGCCCTGCAATTCTGCTCCCAGGCATATATCTCAGAGAAAGCCTCGTACATGCCCACAAAGAAACATCTTCTTTGACTTTGCATGCCCACCTCTCTCTTACCCTCACTCATCCTACAAGATGCAGCTCACGCTTGATCCTCCAAAAGCCTTCTCCATTTCTGAGATTAATTCTGTGTCCTCCCTCCATGCTTCCATCCCACTCTTGGCTGCATTCTGTCTACACACTTATCACATTGTATATTTGCCGTTGCTTTAGGTGCCATCTGCATCTTCCATTAGGCTGGGAGTTCTCTTACAGCACTGACTCTTTTATTCATCCTGTGTCTACAGCACTAGCACTATTCCTGGCACAAAGCAAACATTCAGCTACATGGAATGAGTATATTTGTTAAAAGTAGAGCCTAGATCTGGTACCTGGTATTTGTAAGATGGAACTTCTTCCTGGTGCTCAGATTGCCCCTCAGTGCAGTTCTCTCCCGGTCTGACAAGGGCAGGGAGGGCTGCTTCAGTCTGGGGATTCCCGCGCATCAGCAGGAATTTCATGCATCCACTCCTGGTATATCCTTTCGGGGTGAGCCTGCTAATGGCCTGTGTGTTTTGAAGGAGAAGATGTCTGCCAGGCCCCGATGTGATACGCACTCAGCACAGCTGGTGTTTGTCAGCCACAGGCCTCTCCGTCTCACTAAGCTTCCAAACCTCCTATTTCCCCTTGTGTTCAAGAATGTGAGGCCTGGCTCCCTCTGGGCTCCAAAAATGTCTCAGGCTGGGTCCTGTGAAATCCTAACCTTTCCTCTTGCCTCTATTCCCTTGGCATCACCACCTTCATCATAAAATACTTTATGCAAGTGGAAAGAAAAAGAAATCCATTGCAGAAATACCATATGTAGAGCAACATCACAAAATCTCCTCAATGTCCTGAATGCTGTGCTTTGGCCATTTGGAAGACACATTAGCTAGATAAGTATTAACAGAAGGGCCTACCACAGAAACCTTACCAAACCATCACCTTTTATTAAGCCCCCAGGAGAACTTAAAGCCAGTCCATTACTCTGATGTCTGGGAAAGGCCTGGTTTGTTTGCTTTTTCCCCAGCTAAGACAAGCTTAAGTATCCTAGAAAAGGGATATGGATTAGCTGTAGGGACAACTGAGGGCCATCACCTTCACGTAGGGTGAAGGGAAGCTTGATTGCGGCTGATGGTCAAAGTCGGGCCAAGTATCACTCACCCTGGAACTTCTAGAGAGCGGAAAGGGAGAGGGGACAGTCTAATACTACTTTATGGATTTGTTGCCTACCTTTTTAGTCTTCCTTCAGAAACCAGGACACCCAGGAGACACTAACACTTGAATTTTACCCCTACTTCTAACTTGCTGTGTGACCTCAGACAGTTACTTAAGCTCTCTGGGTCTCAGACTTTCATCCACAAAAAGGGAAGCATGCCTGAGTTGCTAATGATCTCTCAGCAGGGGTAGTCCAGGTCCCGGAGAGAGGGCTCTGGAGGAGGCAGACTGCCAACCCCACAGCTCTTTTGGCTTCCTAGTTGGGTGGTTTGCAGCTAATTGCATAACCTCTTGAAGTCTCAGTTTCTTCATCTATAAAATGAGGTTCACAGAACCAACCTCCTGGGTTGTATGAGGACCAAATAAGACTTTATACGGAAAGTACTGAAAACAGTTCCCAGAGCACAGGAAGCGCTCAATCAATGTTAGCAGTTACTATTGTCATCACTTAGGTTCTGGGGTAGGTAGCCTCTAAAATGGTCCCTAGTGATCCCTTCTCATGGTATTCATGCCCTTGTGTGATGCCTTCCCCTGGAGTGTGGGCAGGGCCCAGAGAATTTGTCTTAATGAATACGATACGGTAGAAGTAAAGGGATGTCCCATCCAAGACTAGTCATAAAAAGACTACGTTTTCCATCTTGGGCATCCTCTCTCGCTCTCTCGCTTGCTCCCTCTGAAGGAAGCCAGCTGCCATGTTGTGGGCCTCCCCATGGTGAGACTCATGCAGCAAGAAACTGAGGCCAGCCGTGAGCCAACAGCCAGTCAGGAACTGAGCTCTCCAGTCCAACAATCCCCAAGCAGACAGACTCTTCCAACGATCACTTGAGTGCGTTTGGAAGAGGAGCCTCCTCGGTCAAGCCTTGAAATGACTGCCCCTTGCCTCACCCTGAGTGCAACCTGCGAGAGGTCCTGAGCCAGAGGAGGCGGCTAAGCCAAGCCTGGATCCTGACCCACGGAAATCGTGAGACAGTACGAGTTTATGGTTTCAAGCCGCTCAAGTTCGGGGTAATGTGTTACACAGCAATGGCTAACGGTGCAGTCTTCTTCTGGCTCCAATACAAGACCTTCTGAGGCAATTCCAAAACCCAGCTTGTTTCTAAGACACCTGGGGACACTCAGTGAGAACTGCATTCTAACCATAAGAAAGCTCCTACCACATGCAAAGCACTGCCAGGTTCTCCAGGTGAGGCATCTAGAAGGCAAGGACATGTCTCCACCCTTGTATCTGTCTGGGAATACGATACTTCTCTATAACACCTGTTGTATCTGGCTGGTAGGAATACTACTTAACTCTGCTTTCACATTGGTAGCTTGAAATTGGCTATGGTAAGAGTATGACGCCATGGAAATCAGCAAATGCTATACAAATCAACGCTTTTGGGGTGTTTTTGAGAGCAGTGTTAAACACCTACCTGTACACTGCTGAAGTTAACCGAAAGGGTCATTATTCAAAGAATTCCAGGGAAACTGAAAAGAAAAGAGATCTTTCCCACTTGAGGAAGAAGAGAGGCATGAGACATGGGCTGCAGGCAATGATGTCTGTCAAAGTCCCTTCTAGCTCCATGTTTCACAGCGCTATAAAAATTTCAGAAGTCAGATGCAATCAAGAACCCTATCTTGGGAATAACATAGATCTGGGTTCAAATTCTGGCTCTGACTTTCCCTAGCTGTTTGCCCTTGGGGATCCTCATCTGCAAAGCAAGGCTGTTACCCACTTCCCAAGGTTGTTAAAGACCAGATGAACGTACACGTACCTAGCACCGTGCCTGGCACACAGTAGGTATTCAACACGCTGAGAAGCTCCTTCCCGTCTCCTCCCACTGCAAGAGAGACTTGGGCTTGGGGTCAGGGAAGGGGAGCGGGTGAAAAGCCTCTGTCTAGTCAATGACTGTCAGTGTCTGCAACCCGCATTGTCCTCTCTAAGCTCAATTCCTCTGTCCTGATGTCTGGAGGCCGTGTGAAAGGAAGCCACAGGAGTGCTTGTTGAGCTGTAAGGCCATTGCACAGGTGAGACATCACCATTCTCGCCTTCATTGTCATTCTCACGATCACAGGTGACAAGGACAAGAGCACCCTCACTTTTGAGCACACCAGACACTCAATCCTTACCAGGTAAAGAGGGCCAGAACCAGGTCTCATGTGCTTAGCTCACTGCTATATCCCAGGGTGCATCCCAATTTCTGAAATGCAGTGGATGCTGGATAAATAGTTTTTGGGTGAATGAAGCTATTGAGGACTGTTCGAGCTGGAGGAGACCTTAGGTAATGTGATGCCTCAACAACTCACGTGTGCCCATCATAGAGATGAGAAAGCTGAGTCTGACTGTCATTCAGCAGGTAGGTCCGTTTAGCTACCAGGCCAAGCCAGTCTCCCCAGAACCACATGTTGCTCCAGTCTCCGAGGGGAAGGCTGCTGGTTCTGGAGATTCTCTTAACCGTCAGGTTCTGGTCAAATTTCAGAACACTTAAGAATAATGAGGCATGTTTCAAACTCAGCAGGAAAAAGAGAACTTTCAGCCTTCTTTTTGAAATTTCTATTTTACTTTTATTTTCTGATGCTGAGGAAGCACCTCGGTGGTTACAGGAATGACTCCTTACAAAAAGGAGTCAGGGACACATGGGGGAGTGGGGTAAGGAGTCTTACAAAGTTGAAAACCTGCTGGCCCTTGTTAAAAAGAAGAGAACAGCATCTCCCCTCCCCCAGGGCTCGGCAGGTTTGACCCTCCTCCTCCAGAACCCCCGGTTTTATTTTATAATCTAACTCGGCTGCAAACTCCCTAGCTATGAGGCTGACTTTTTACAGTCCCGACTGGGGAATGACTTCATCTTGGTGAATTTATGGGTCACAGCAGAGGATGGAGCAGAGGAACTTTAAGGGGGAAATCGCAGCCAATCCCCCCAGCCTGATGACTTTCCCAGCCATGGCCCCACAAAGGGGGGTCTTGCCCTGCTGTGGTATGAGCAGCGGTGCTGGTCCAGAATACTCTGCCACCGCCTTGCATATTCTGTGAAATTTCAGCAAGACAAGTTGCCCGGCAAGTGCTAGGGCAGGCTGAGCCCATCCTAGAGGGGACAAATGTCCTCTGAGGCCCCGTCTGACTCACAGGGACTGGGCCTGGCTGAGGTTAGGGTGACAGTTTTGAAGACGGTATTGCTTTGGACATGACTTGCCGGCACTCGCTGCCCTTAGCCAGAGGCCCTCATCCGGGAAACCCAGCCCCTTGGTTCCAGAGGTACTGACTTTGCTGTCCCCCAAATGCAATACCCATAGCTTGTGCTGGAACATTCCAGGTGCCAAGCTGCCACTCAGTCTTTCGCATAACCACCTTGGTAAAATGGGGCTCCTAGAACAGGCCTGTGCATTCCTGACTATGCCTTTCCATCTGCTATTTCCTCTGCCCGGAGCACCCTCCCTTCTCCTGACCTCCTGAACACGAGGAATGTTCTGCATCTCTTTCCCCTCAACTCTCTCCTCCCCCCTGCCTCCAGTGCCTGGCGCAGAGCTGGTGCTTGGACGGCTCCTTCTCATGAATCAGCAAATCAACAGTCAATCCTAAAATCCAAACGTTTGACAAAACCAAAGCCCTTCCCTCTACATGGCTGATGCGAGTCCTCAGCAGGGGGGGCTAGGGTGTGGCAGGCAAGGTGTCTAGGGCACAAAATTCAAGGAGACCCTCACTCTCAGGGTTTGCAAAGGCAGGACTGGAACCTGAGAACAAGTGCCTTGTTAAATTTTGCACCTCTCTCACCTCACCTAAGTCTCGGCCCTGGTCACTGGAGTGCTGTCTACAACAAAACTTGAACCTTATGCCCCTGAGCTCATGAACTTTGACTCCCTCAGAGGTGGTGTGGGGCTGTGGGAGAGTTTGGCCCCAGGAAGACCAAGCTCAAAACTCTGCCACTTGTTAGCTGTAGGACTGGGGCACACTGCTTCTTCCTTCTGAGCTTCAGTTCTCTCTTCTGTCCAGCAGCATATCAACCCACCTTTTGCTTCTCAGCAAAGGCAAGTGAGTGAACATGCCTGGCACGGGGTCTGGCAGGTGGAGGCAAGTGAGCGAGGAACCTGGAAAGGTTTGAAAGCCAGTTGGAACCCTTGATTCATTCTCATAACTTGCTGTGAGCTGGGCTCTATGGCCAGCACCAGGGGCCCAAAGATTTTGAAGCCAGAGTCTTTGTCCTTGAGGCCTTTGCAGACAAGGTGAGGCAGCCAGGCAGACTGTTACCTCTCACCCAACACGCTGGGGGCTTCAATACTGTGTACAGTCAGAAGAGAGAGAGAGAGTCCTGGAGCCCAGCTGTAGAAGGAGGAACATTGTTGTAAGAGGGTTTGATCAAGGCCATTACCCTGCTGGAGTGACTATGAACCGGTATTGAACTTTAAGGGGAAGGTTTTCAGATGGGCAAGGAGAAAGAGTGTCCCAGGTAGAGAGACCAACATATGCAAAAGAATGGAGACAAGCAAAAATTTTGGTGACTTTGAGGAATAGTGAGTTGGCAGGTTTAGCTAAAAGGTGGAATATTTGAGGGAGAAGGATAAAGATGAGTGTCCAGACAGATGGAGTAGCTGACGAATTAGGTAAAGAATTGTACAACTTCCTTCTTTCAAATTTACCCTCAGGCAGTGTGTGTGTATAAATGTGGGTGTCTGAGGACCTGGTGGGGAGGTGTTTTCGAACAGCGAAGCGAGTCTGTGAAAAATTCAGGGTGGGTGGTGTAATGTGGAAAGAGAGCTGTAGGTTGTCTATGGGAGCCCTGGGGATCTTCAGCCTTGTGTGGGTTGAGTGGAAACTTGGTCAGTGGGACCAGTGAGGCCAAGACTCTCAGGTTCTCTCTCAAGGGGATTAGAGTAAGACTTTCCCCAGGGTCTCTGTCCCTGAGGCCCAGGCCAGCTTGGTGGCAGAGCCCAGGCCTTCCCTTGGCAGTTGGATGGAGCCCCTGGAAACTCAAGTCCGGAGCTCCGTCCCATGCTGCATGCCCATGTCTTTGGGGGCTTGACGAACATCGATGTTTGGGCGCTTGTTATTTTGCCCCCTTCCCCCTCACCCCTCACCTGCTTCCTGACAGCTTGGCACCTCCTCGTTAGCAGCACCCACAGAGAATGTCACCCCACAGGAGTCCCTCTCCCTGTCCTGGACCCTGCTTTCCCATTCGCCTCACTGCCTGTCCCCCGATCCTGCCTCCCGCTCTCAAGCACCCCGCGCGCGGACTCCGCCTTTCTCATCCCTTTGGAAGAATCATTTTAAGAAAACCACGCTGCTCTCTTTCTTCAGCCCCATCGAGATCTGAGCGCCCGCCGCCCCTGGCATATTTGATCAGTCTTCCTTCCTTCTCGCCTACTGTCAGGGAAATTGGAATCAGACTCCAACCTATAACGAGATTAATGTTCTAAAGACAAGTGAGTACCTCAGAGTGGGATTGGGGCTGCTGCTCTTTGATAATCTATTCAACTCATTTGGTTCCATCGTTAACAGTCAGCTGTGTATTCTGTGATGATTACAACATACGTTAATCAAAGACGCGTTATGCTGAGAGTTGGAAATAACACTTCCCCTGCTTCCCCTTTGAAGAAAAAAAGAGAAAAGAAAAACTACTCTCTTCAACAACAAGGAGAAAGGTATTTAGATCTGCGGAAAACAGGCAATGAGCCTCTTTTTGAGAGCTGGTTCTGAAAACAATGAGAAGTTATCGTTAAAATGCCTTGGTGGTCAGACAAGAACAAGGCTGGGGATCAGGGTGACCTGACTTTGGAAGACACTGTCTGTCACTTGCATCAGATTCCCTGAAGAGACTCTGGAACCCCCCAAACTGTTGGAAATTCCTGGATCAGTGGTCCTCAAAGTTCCTCTCAGCATCAACAAGTTCTGATCTTAGATTTAACCAGCACTAGAGGATCCCTAGTCACACAGCAAACCAAGGCCACCTGAACACATTGCCATTTAGTGTGCAAATGAAAAGCCCTGAGAACTGACTCTCTACTCCCCCCACAGGCCTGGGGCTATTCACAGGACAGGCAGACACACGCTGGGAGGGAAGGAGTCAGGAGAGTGGGAAGGTGCCCTTCAGGACTGGGGCTCACAGGGCTTGGTTTGGGTGCCAACTTGGCTTCTAAGGCACAGAATCACTTCACCTTTCTGAGCATCAGCGTCGTCATCTCAGCACTGGGAATAATGGTGTTTATTAACCAAGGACATGGCAGCGAGTAAATCAGCGATGGATGTAAAATACTCTGTTGAATGGAGCATGCCATATAAACATGCAGCATTATTCTGACAAGGTTGCCAGCATCGAGAGGGCAGAAGTGTGGGTACTGGGTCTGAGCACAGCACCTGGAGTCAGGGGGCTGGGCTTTGGTTGACTCTGCCACTTGCTAGCACTATGACCTTGAGCCACTTGTTTAACTTTTTTGGATTTTCTTAGACTGTGACAATAACAGTACCTACTTCTTAAGGTCATTGTGTCATCGGGCCATTGAAGGAGTTAATATACATAAACCAGTAAGATCGTGCCTGGACTTAGCTAGCACTACATAAGTGTTTGTTATCACCACTATTTAAAATCTGCAGTGAAACAAAAAAAGAGTACAAACATAAAAACCTGGAGTCATGAAGTCATTTTGTTACTGCAGGAACCACATCTGCCTTGCTGCATGATGTTAGAGCATAGGTGCCGCATCAAAACAGTTCAATAAATGAACATTTATGCGACTCAGAGCTCCATGGCAGCTGAGGCAAAGAGACAAACATCTTGAGTCACATAATTCTCACCTATTGAGAAAAGGAAAGACACACAACTCATCATTAGAGGATACAAACTCTTTCCTCGTACCAATTGTTTTTTTTTTTTTTAAGATTTTATTTTTTTCCTTTTTCTCCCCAAAGCCCCCCAGTACATAGTTGTGTATTCTTCGTTGTGGGTTCCTCTAGTTGTGGCATGTGGGACGCTGCCTCAGCGTGGTCTGACGAGCAGTGCCATGTCCGCGCCCAGGATTCGAACCGACGAAACACTGGGCCGCCTGCAGCGGAGCGCGCGAACTTAACCACTCGGCCACGGGGCCAGCCCCTCCTCGTACCAATTTTTAAAAAGGGTGTATTTCGTGGATCTTGGGTTGAGGGATGCCAAACACTCTAATGGGTCATGCCTGCAATAACAGTTAACCAGAGGATGCAGAAATGTCCCTCATCTGACCTTGGCTGACAGCTGGACCATAACATTAAAATATATCTTGGAGCAAGACTTAAGTAAATAAGGTCAGGAGAGGGGGCTTCTCTGGCCTTCTTAACATAAAAACCAAATGTAAGCATTCTTAGAGTGGAGCTTCTTAACCTATTTTAGAGTCTGATACCTCTTTAAAGAATCTAATAAAAAGCTAAAGACCCTATCCTCAGCAAAATATACCTGCATTCACATTTTTCGCAGAGTTATGGGGCAGTTCCTGGATCTCCTAAATCCCACGTAGTAATCTATTAACCCTTTGGCATCTGTGAATCGTAAACTCACAACCACTTAGAAGAGCAGTTGGAGAGAGTGCCCTGTAGACCCCACGTGTGAACACAGCCTTTCAACTGTGCAGTGATATAGAAGCGCAGCCACTGTCCTCCATTGTCTCAGCTGGGCTTGGTGCCAGGAGCTGGCTCCAGGCTGAGCTCTTTGGCAAGAGCCTGGAGTGTAGACAGCTTCTATTGTTGATTGAAGAGCAGTCCAAGTAGTTTAGATCTCAATGGGAAAGTAGTTTAGACAACCCCTTCTACCACCTTCTCAGAGAGTCAGGTCACTGGTACAACTACCTGATGTCAGCAACATCCTCAAGAAGCGGTGCTGGGTGGTTCTTGCCAGCTATTGGCAACAGGGCAACACCATTTCCAGAGTACTAGTATTATCGTCACGGGCCTCAGCCATGGAGAGCCATGCCCTGGAGTGAACAGGGCCTTTTCAGCAGCAGTGGCTTCTGTTATCCTCACCAGAGAAGGAGTTGAAGCTGTCCCCAGGTCCCTTGATGGATTTTCCTGGTGAGAGAATTGCTAACTCTCCCTGTGGATGTGGGAACTGCAGCTACCGAAAATGAAGACCAATTTGAATGTGGTACAAATTTCTTGCCACTCTTTCTGACCAAAATGAAATAGTACAAGAATACTGCTTTTGATCTTTTCTGGAACACAGGAGGATATCGGCAACAAGCAAAGAAGTGCCCATATAAAGGCACAGAATAAGTTTCTGGCCTCGACACTGCCCATCTCCCCAGCACATGTACACATCCTCATCCTATGCCTGACTACAAACACCCCCTACACTACCACCTCATGCCTTTGAATGTGATGCAGCTTCCACTTGTGCTGGGTGCCCTTCCCTTTCTCAAATGGATGGCACTTTTCTTTAAGTGCCTCCTTTAAGACCCCTCTCAGATGTGATCTGCTCTGAGAAGGCTGCTGGGGGCATTGCCGCCTGGGAGTCCTGCAGTCCATCCTGCATCTGCTCACCAAGGAGGGTCACGCTGCTGCATTAGAGTTAGCTCCTCGTCTATGACATGGGGACAAATGGCAGCCCCCATGAGGCGTTGTCCTAAGGACTGTATACGCCAACATAGGTAAGGTGCTGAGGAGTAACTCCTCCACAGATGCCGGCAGCAACGCTAATTATAATCACGGTTGTTTAAAATCCTCCAAGCACTTTCACATCCTTTATCTTAGTTAATAGTCATCTCACTTCTTGAGAATGACATTTGTGTGATACTGAAGCTGAGTCTCCTAAAGGGGATTGACTTGTCCAAGGTCACAGGGAGAAGAGGTGGCAGGACCAAAGGTCCCAATCCGCCTGTCTGCAGGGCTCCTCATCTGTCACCCCAGCACCCAGCCCTGGGGGTGGGGCACCTGGAGAAGGACTGAATGGAAGGCGCCCATTCCCAAGCAGGCTCATTTGCACTTTCCAACCGCCTGCCTTTTAGCAGAGGGAGACTTTGTGACAGCCTCTTTAACACCCTTCCTCCCTCAGATATACTACAAACAGTGCTGCTGAGTGACTCTGAAATGAGTGCATAATGGTCAGCCCGGCCATGCAGGTGTGACTGGGCCCACCAGCGAGTGACAGTGTTATGAAATTAATCCCCTAAGAGGAGGCAGCCCCTTCTAACGTGAGGGACTGAGGACAGTGGAGCCAATTGAAGGATTCTAGGAATGTCCTCCAGAAAAGTGAAACTACAAAACATGCTGTGGAATGGTGGGTGGAAGACCACTTGGCTTCTGTGCCCATGAATCATCCCAGCCTCATTTTCAAAGCCAGAGCGCACCTGTATGGTCACTCAAAGGAGTCTCAGCTCTGCTGAGAGGCTGCTGGGTTTCTTTATGAACCTTAAAAGATTGATTTTGACATCAGTGTCCAGAAGAATGGGAACTTGGCTTTGGGTTGGAGGGTCAGTGTTTATCTATCAACTCATATTGGGTTCAAAGTGAAATGCTTTATTGTATACCACGTTGGTTGATCTTTAATGAGGCATGAATTGGATCCGGAACGAAGTTAAACCACCTCTAACACTTTGGCCCAGGCCTCTCTCTCAAGACCGTGATGGGATAGGACTAAACATTACATTACAATCCCTTACATGTGTAAGGAGACTTCAAACCCAAAAACCATTTTCACGTCCATGTTCTCTTTTGATTCTTAAGGCAACCCTGCATGTTAGTCAGGGCATGGATTTTACACACAGGAAGGATGAGAAAACAAGGTGCAGGAAGGACAAATGACTTGCTAAGGATCACAGAGTAACTTCAAGAATTAACAGAGCTTCCACATCCAGGACTTTCTTTGCAAACTGTCCTTCCACCAAAGGTCTGTCCAGTGATAAATGACATCAAGAATAAAGCAGGAGCAGAAGGACAGTCGAAGGGAATGTACGGAGGGACAAGGAGATTATGTGCAGCCCAGCCCAGCCCTCTGCACCATGGAAGTGCTGAAGGGGGATCTGTGTGGGCTGTGTGTAGACGAGCAGTCTTCAAATCTCCCCCACCAGTGAGAGGGCTAGTGCCTTCTCTCCTTGCTCAGATTCCCTACATGGCCTAGATCCCAGCCTGGGCTGGGGTGGCAGACTGGTTTCTGCCCCCTTAGAAAGTCTGCCTTTGAGAGAAAATGTTTGCAGACCTCTTGCAGAAGCTAGAGTTTGCCAATGGCCTAAGCTTGCAACAACTATCTTTTACACATGGACGGTGAGCTTGACAGTTTTCCAAATATTCACATGTGTACTCTTCGTGGAGCAGCACCATTGCCTTGTAAAGACACAGGGCAGAGACTCTAATCCCCACTGGGGCTGGTGATCTGGCTGAAGTCTCAAAGCCAATCACAGAGAGTTGGGGCTCAAATGGCCAGGTCTTATCCTGCATGGTTTGGATTTGGCCACTTGCCTCCCTGACTGCCCCTGTATCCAGCAAGCATTTACTTCCGAACATAGCTAACCACCATTGATCAGGAGAGAAAGCAGAAGCTGGCACTGAGGTTTTCTGCTTTGCTGATATGACATGTACCTTATCCACAAATCCTCCCACTAACTCCTTCCCAGGGCCTCTGACAGTCTGTACGCACGCAAGATACAGGAGGGCCAGCAACAGGTCTGGGAGCAAAGTGTTCTTTATCAATAGCTGAACAGGCATGCATCACCTCCACCCAACAGTCTTCCATGTCGCTCTTCTCTAACAAACTGTCTGGAATATGGGGCTTAGGCCAAAGGGCCAGCATGAGACAGTCTACCTCCTCCCCCTTGAACCAAAGATTGATACGCCTGCACACATCACCCTGTGTGATCTCCCTGCTTCTCCATGAGCTGGAATGCAGGAGCAGAGAAAGAGGATGGTGGCCGGGCCTGTTTTGTGCTGACCCTGGTGTCAACAAGAGCAAAGAAGCTACTCTATGGGACAAGAGAGGAAAAGAGGACATTCCCCACAAGGTCCTAACTGTTAATACACGTGACCCTGGCCACTAGGAAACGTGGCCCACTGACTGTCATGGGCTGTAGCCAATTATCAAAGCAACCCTCCATACCCACCCCATTCCCTCTCCCTCACCACCCCTGGGAAACTCTTAGGAGAAAGCGAATGCAGAAGTTCCCCTCTACAACAGCTGAGCCCCAAGAGTACAATTAAACACTGATGGCACAGATCAGCCTTCTAGAGAATCTGAGGCTTCCCAGGCAGGAGGAAGTATCCTAGGCTGAGTCCAAAGGAATACTATGTACACAGTTTAGGAAATGCTGGGTAATTGCTCCTGGCAGGGATAGCCTATTGACTTGTCTTTCTTGTTTGCCACATCTAGGTTTGGAAAAATAGCCAGATGTTCAGAAAGCAGTTTTCTTCATTCTTTGTAAAGTGGTCAGACTTGAATTTGTGTGTGTTTAAAAGCTTGTGTTGTTGGTTACGTAAACGTTTAAGAGATGTTACGTCTTTTACGATTAAGCTAAAGACCGTAAATAAAGCCAAAGTGGGAAAGGGACAGAAGACTTTGACTAGGCACCCAACACTACTTTTCCTTCTTAGTCTTCTCTGCTCTCCCCCTCTGCCTTCTCTGTCTTGGTCCACATAATTTCCCTAGCTGTCTTCCCAAGCTACGTTATGTTGGAATCTTTTCAACAGACAGACTACTTGAGTTTCAGTCTCAGCTCAGCCGTCAAGCAGCTGGGCAACCCTTGGACAAGTCACTGACTGCCAGCAGACTCTCCTTCATCTCCAAGGTAAAAGGTAAATGCTGCCTGTAGCACTAGTTTTCTGGGTCATTCAAAAGGCATTCCTGTCCTCAGTAGGGGACTCCAAACAGGGACTCAGTGGTTCAACAAACATTTATGAAGCACTTATTTGTGCATGGCATTATTCTACAATGAATGGGCAACACTCAAGCCAGCGTGATCATGAGAAAAATTGTCGACTGTTTTTTCTAGAAATAAGAGCTGACTGGGAATGTCATTCCTCTGCATAAGATCCTGAAGTGGCTTCCCATTGCCCACGGCTGAAGTTCCTGAGGGCTGAAGATGTAGGCAGGAGCCACCTCCCAGGAAGTCATCTGCCCTCCTTTGGGACAGGTTCCTTCCTTCCCTCCCATGTGCTCCGGCTGTCCGATGCTCTTCCACCTCGGGACACCATGCTTCTCTGGGTTCTTACCATGGGCTGTCTGTGCTGGCTCTTACTTCTGCTCAGGACCCTCTTCCCTCATTTGACGCTTGCTCATCCTCAAATCATAGCCAATGTGTCAGCTTATATGTCAGCTGCTCAAGCAGGCCTTCCCCTCTACTGAGTGAAAGCACCTGATTGCAGCTACTTACATACCAGGTGGGCAGGAGCCTTGCATCTGTTTACCTTTTGTGCCTGGCACACAGTAGGTCCTTGATGCATCCTTTTGTGGAACGACACCTGGTGGTTGAGCTAGAGGTCCCTTAGTGTATCCTCTAGGACTCCTTTATTTTGGAAAAGGAGTTTTGCATGCATAGCCCCAGAGCAGGAAGTCCCATGTGGCTGGGAGCCCAGCCTCAGGGAGAGACTCGCCTCCTCGGCTTAGAGAAGGGCCTGTACCACCTGCCTGAGCACAATCCTTGAACTTGAGCTGAACCCTGCTCAGGAGCATCATCCTGGGAAAAGAAACTGCATTTGCATCGATTCTCCACACAGCCATTCTCTTTAGAGCCATACATTGTTCCTTCCTGACGTGGGGCCTGGGGAGCAGCGGCACCCCCTCCTTGCTCTCTATGTAAATATGAGCTCCTTGAAGGATATTTATTGGCCTGCAGAAAAGATGCGGGAGAATTTTGCTCTCTAGGTGAGTGATAAAAAAGAGCAGCGAGCAGACATGTTCGCCAGCTTATTTACCACAAATCTCTTATTTATGGCCTCATAACCTTCTGATGGCCTGGTACTCTCTCCCCAACCTGATTTTCTTTCCAGACGGAGAAAGTGCTGAGCTGAGGACTATTTGTCCAAGGCTCCTCTCTGCTTCTCGATTCGACAGCTGGAGCCAGACCCATTGATCTCCCTGTGGCTGTGTGGATGGTGATGAGGTCTGCGGGATGAATCTCTTGCTGCAAAGCATGTTGGGCTTATTATGGCCTTGTGCTTGTGGATTGGGGTCCAGCCCATATTTCGGACTCCACAGGCGTTCACATATTGTTCCTAGCACTGTGAATGATGCAAGTCATGGAAAGGAAGATAAGGCTCTGGGTTCCTCCCTTAGGCCTCTTTCTCCAGCCTTCTAACAGATGTGGAGCAGCTCAGGCCAGTCTGAGTTGGGGGCACTCTGCCTATATCATACTTAGTTGATCCCCTTAGCAATCCTGTGAGGATGAAACGTGTCCCCAAACCTAACTCATCATAGACCCCTGAGGCCACTCTTCCTCCATCCCTCAATGAAACTATACCATCACCCAGACCCCTAACTGGGTGCTCTCCCAGATGCTTCCCACAGAGGAAGCCCAGGTTCTGGTGATGGTTCCTCCTTCCCACATGTCCTCTCATTTCTGGGCTCCGTGCCTGCCTCGCCTCTGGCCTGGTCCAGCCCCCACCATGCCAGACTGGCATTGCTGCCATACAGGTCTTGGCCTCAGGTGCTCGGCTCCTAATTCGTTCTTCCCTTTGGGTACCTGACTGGTCTTCCCAAAGCACACACTGACAAGGTCATTTCCCTGCTGAAATCCTTAAATGAGTGGCTGTAACTCACAGGACAACCATTAAACTTTTGGGGTAAATCAGAGCAAATTTATGATGAGCATACACATCAGGTGTAGTCTTTCATCGGTTCCTGAGCTCCAGGCCTACTGAATCAGTTTGCTTCTCTGCCGACACCTTGCCTCTTCTCTCCTCTTTGCCTGTGCCATGCTGGACCTTCCTCCTGAATGCCTCTCCTCTCTCCTCCCTCCAGCTTGGCTATCTTATACTCAGACTGCAGGATTCATTTCCAATGCCATCTCCTTCAGAAGCCTCGCCAGACACACTTCCTGCAGATGGTCAAGGGCTCATATTAGTTTCCTGGGGCTGCTGCAACAAAGTACCACAAACCGGGTGGCTTAACACAGCAGAAATGCATCCTCTCACAGTTCTGAGGCCAGAAGTCTCGAATCAAGGTGTGGACAGGATTGGTTCCTGCTGGAGACTCTGAAGGAGAATCCATTACATGCCTCTCTCCTAGTTTCTGGTGGCTGCCAGCAATCCATGGTGTTCCTAGGCTTGGAGATGCATCACTCCAGTCTCTGCCTCTGTCATCACATGGCCTTCTTCTCTGTGTGTGTGTCTTCTTTCCTTCCGTCTCTTATAAGGACATGTGTCATTTGATTTAGGACCCACCTGGATAATCCAGGATGATCTCACCTCAAGACCTTTAAGTTAATTATATGTACAAAGACCCTTTTCCAACCAAGGTCACATTCACAGTACAGGGGTGAGGATCTGCTCATATGTTTCGGGGGCCACTATTCAACCCATTGCAGCCTCCCTCCACTGCATTCCACATACTTGAGCAAGACCCCTCCTGCGCTTTCACCTCTCTTAGAACGGAGTTTCTGGCCTGGTTCCTCTTGCAGATGTGAGCTCTCCTGTGGGCAGAGACTTTCATTTCTGTATCCTTAGCACCTGGCTCCAGTCCTGGCCCACAGACACGCATAAATAGCAAATGGGTAAATGCATGAATTGGGTGTTATCTCCCATGGTACTGATGAGAAGAATAGAGGCTCCGGACAAGAACAAGATGGGCCTAAGGCCATGGGATTAATTATAGCAGAGCCAGGAGTATGTTACCAGGACCTCGGTCTGGGGTCCTTTCCTCGGCACCAACCACCCTGCCCAGCTAGGACCAGAGCCACCCCCAGAAAGTCTCTCCTCCTCATTGCTTAGGAAATGAAAGAGATCACCATATCCCCATTCTGTCAACATGCCTCCTCCCAGCTCCCTGACTCTTTGATCTTTCTACCTCCCAACTCCTTTCAACATACCCACTCCTCCCAAATCAAAAACAGATGCTTCATTTGACCTTGGCTGTTTGTGAAGGAAGACGACTCTCCACGTGGTGGATTTCCCAAAGGTCTTAGGGCCCCCACTCCTCCAGAGTCCTGTGGGAACAGTTTCTAGGGCCCAGGCTGTGCAAAGCCTGGCAAGCTGAGAGGCCAACGTTGTGTGAGACTGGAATCTCTACTGGACACAGGTCCTGGAAGGACGGGAGACCCCACAGGGGCTGAATCTCCACCAGGCACCTCTAGATCCCACAGACAGGGGCATTTGTCACTGCACATGAACTCCGTGGACAGGGACAATGAGCTGCATGTCACAGATGAGAAACCTGGGGTGCAGAAATGCAAGTGAGGATAAGCAGAGGCAGATTAGACCCTGAGGGGCCTCCACCCAAGAGGTCCTGTCACATAACCCCATCCTGCTTCCCACCTGCCCCTCTACTCCCCTGTGCCCATCTAGGGGCCCCTCCAATGGGGAAAAAGCAGGTTTGTCAAAATGCAGTTGGTAGGCTGTTGGCTCAGACATCACCCAGAAAGTGAGGAGAGATGTCCTCCAGACACACGCACTAGCTTTCCTTTGTGATACATTATGATCAGAAATTCTCCCATCAGCTCGGCGGGCATTATAAGTGTTCCCGGGGGGAACAATGAGTGCCCATCCCTCTCCATGCAGAGCCTCCCATTCCCCTCAGCTCGCTGAAGCTAGGTCAGTCCAGGGGCAGACTCTTCCCACCTCTAACTGGCTGCAGACCCCTGGAGAGACCACTCAACCTCTTTCAACAGTTTCTTTAACAGGGAAAAACAGGATAATAACAGCTCCTCCACAAGAGCGTCATGAAAGTAAATGGAACAATGTATGTAAATGTGCAGGTCCCCCTGTGTGCCCTGAGTAGCAAGACGAGCTGACCATTCAAAGGGCTCAGCATGCATTGCCTCAGTCAATCCTCCAGCACCCCTCTGATGAGGTGCTCAGCTATCACCCCATTTTACAGGGGATGAAACAGAGGCACAGATAGCTTCAGGACTTGCCTAAGGGTGCATAGCCCTAAGTAGAAAGGCAGGAACCATAATGCTATCCTGCCTCCTTGCCTTTCTTTTAACCAAGTGCCTAGCACTGTCCTAGTTGAGCACAAAACATCTGTTAAGTGCACAGTATGGGTTAATCACAGAGGATGCGAAGATGAACATGACATGGCTGCATATTCCCATCACTGTCTGAGGGAGGTGGGCACACATGGGTAATTACAACATGGTGTGGGGTGGCGCGTGTGTGTGTGTATATGCGTGTGTCTGAGAGAGAGAGAGAGAAGTGCACAGAACAGGGAGAGCTATCTCAACATAGGGGGTCTGAATGCAGCAGTGGGGTGCAGTAAGAGAAGGTTTTCTGTGGCAAGTAGTGCCCAATCTGAGAGGGGAGAATCAGGAAAGGTGAGCCAGGGGACAGGCTTTGGGGAGAAAGTTAGGATATTCCAGGCAGAGAAGCCTGAATAAGCAAAGGAACTGAGCCATTAAACAGCCTGCTGAGTGCACAGAATGACAAGCAGCTAGGTGTGCCAGGAATACCGAGTGCCAGGCAGAGAGTAAGGATGGTGTGGATGGAGAGGCAGGCAGACACCAGGCCCTGGAGGGGCTGCGGGCAGGGCTGGGAGTGTTGACGATGTGCTGCGGGCAAGAGGGAACCATAGAAATGTTTTAAGCAGGGAGGGATGTGGTCAAGTTTGTGTCTCCAAAGGAATATTCTGACAATTTTGTGTGGATCAGGGACAAGCCTGGGTCAGGGAGACCTACTGGCAGGTGAGAAGTGGTCAGAGTCTGAGTGGGAAGTTTGGGAGCAGTGACAGAAATAGAGGAAAAGACTTGGGAATTAGTTAGGAGATCAAAGCAGCAGGAGTTGCTAGATTAGATGAGGGAAGAGTAGGAGAGGGGTGACTTCCAGGTTTCTTGCTGGGGGTCCTGGCAGAACATTCACGAGTGGAACCCAGAGAGTGCTGATGATCTGGGTAATCAGCAATGAGTTTCAAACTCACTGATGCTCGAGGCCTGTGGGCTGCCCAAAATTGGGGATATCCAGGGGGCTGGTTCTGTGGCCCACTGCTCAGGAAAGAGGAGTCAGTTGTAGGGGTGTGTGTGTAAGAGAGAGAGACCAAGACAGGTGTGCACAGAACAGGGAGAGCTATCTCAATGTAGGGGGCTCCCCAGCTTGTAGATGGAGGTTGATGTCTTGGGCATGTTCTAGAGCAACAAGAAGAGAGACAAAGGAAAGACTCTGCTGTAATACTAGCCTTTAAAAGGATGGCTATGGAAAGAGAATCCAGGAAGGGGGCTAGATAGGTCAGGAGAGATGATGGTGAAGAGTTTCAGGAGGAGACAATGGTCAGCAGCTCAAATTCTCCAGAGATACCCTGCAAAGTAAAAGCTGGGAAGTGTCCGCTAGACTTGGCGCTCTGGGCTCACTGGACTATGGCTGAGAATGGATTTACTGGAGGTTGGGAGTGGATGTCAGAGCAAGGGAGACAGTAGATACAGGAGGCAGGAAAGTGGAGACCCACATTGCAAGCTCTTTTGCATGATTGAGGGAAGGGAGAAGAGTACCATCTGAAGAGGGGCATGAGGTCAAGAAGGAGTTGTTTCTCTCAGGACAGAACAGACCTAAGCATGTTCATTGGGTGAAGGGGAAGAAGTATTGTCTCTGTAAAGTGGATAAGAGATAATCAACAAAACAAAGCCTGGAGGAGACACGAGGGGTTTTGTATTTCCATAGGGAATACAAAAACGTGGTATCTCCCTCACAGAACACCTGCCTGGCCATTCTTATCAAGCTGGAAGCCCTGTCACCCACTCCTTGCTTTAATTTCCTCCAATCATTTTTGCTATATGGCATTACATTTATACTCATTTGACCGTGGGTTTCCACCAAACGTCCACTCCAGGAAGACAGGGATGTTTTCTGTCTTCTTCACAGGTTTAACTCCGGCACACAGAACAGTCCCTGGCACAAAACAGGAGCTTCTGGTGAATGGATGTATTGCTCAGTGGAGAAGACATTCCCATACGCAATTGACTCTGGATCTAGGAGAAAGTGGTCCAAATTTTGATAGGTGGAGAAAGTGTTAGGAAAGGCAAGAGCAAGAAGCCACAGAGGAAGTGATGAGAGTGGCCTTTTCAGGGAACGGCAAGAGGTCCAGTATTAACTGCTCCCTACCCTTCTCCCTCCCTATGACATTGTGGAGCACATGTGATGGGCCAGAAACTACAGATGCGCAGATGAGTAGCACAGACTCTCTCTCCGTAAGGAACTTACATCCCAGGGAGGGGAGACCAAGAGACAGGGACTGTCAGAGTTCAGATATGATATATATTATATGGGTCACACATCTGGTTGAAAAAAATAGAGGCCAAATTTAAAAGGCCTTGAATGCTGGGCTAAGGACTTTGAATTTTATCTTATAGACAATGGCAAGCCATTGATGGTTTATAACCAGGGAAGCACCATAATCATCCCTGTATTTCAGAACTCTCCTGCAGCAGGATGGGCGCTGTATTGAAGAGGGCTAAGAAGGGAGTAAGGGAGGATCAAGGAAATGGTACCAATCAGTGGTGTGCTGGAGCCGCTTCCTATCAGAACTGCCAGAGCTGAATATGCCCATCTCTTCCCAACTCCTCCTTCAGTGATGTCACCACTGACAGCTTGAAATTGGCCATAGTGGGAGGATAGTGGCCAGTGGGACACCATGGAAATTGCCAAATACTATAAATCAGAGCTTTTTTTTCTTGGAGTTCTGGTTTACCCACACACCACTGGTTAGTCCAGGTGCTAATGATGAAAGGCGGATGCACAGCATAACATAGGAACTTACTAATGAGCTGGGGCTCTCTTTTCAAACCCCTGTAGGATTTTATCGACTCTGACTTTTATCTCAGCTTTGGTTTTTTTCTTCAGAAGTAGACTACATTTTGTCTTCCCAACCTGGACCATTGTGTCTGGTCCTATCCTCTAGGTGGAACAGACAAAATCAAGGCAAAGTGAGAGGGTGAGAGAACCTCAGCAGCCCTGAGAGGGGCTCTGCTTTGTTTTGTTTTGTTTTCACAGCTTAGAGACTTCTGGAACCTGGGGGATGAGCCACTGAGTAGGGAGGGAACAAGATGTTTTATCTTTGTGTGGTATTGGCAGCCAAATTACCTTACCCAGAAGCAAGAGAACTGGAAGGGATAAAGCCACCGAGCCAAATTCCTCCCTCAGCCTCCCAAGGCTCCTGTCCTCAAGCATCTGAAGAAGGGAAATCGTAAGCCAGCTAAACCACGGAGGGCTACAAACCACACACCAGCTGGGAGATGGGTCACCAGGAAAATGGGCTCAGCGAGGGATTATCTCCCAGCGCTCTCCTCACATGTCTACCCTGGGGGTGCAGTAGCTTTGTTTCTAGGTAAAACACAACTGTGTCTCTCCAGGGGGGCAGGAGGAGGGAAGGGATTTGCCGGGATTCCAGACAGCTATTGCCTTATGACGTTAGTTACAATCTCAGAGTGGAAACAGGCACAATGGTTGAATTATCAAAATTCTGAGGGAATGTTGACCATGAGCAGGAGATTCTGTGGCATGTTTCACAATGCCTGGACAAAAACATCCTGTCACTGCCCAGTGTGTGTGCATGTGTATGCACACACACAATCCATCAATTAATAATCAAAACCTTGTCCAAGTGTCTAATCAAAAACAAGTGCTTCCTGCTTTCCCATGCTGCCTCCCATTTCACCCTCCCATCCACGCTGCAAGGGAGGCTCCTTTCGATTTCAGATGATCTAGAAATTAACCAGTAGATGTGTGCATTTCTCTTACCCCATCTTCATAGATGTCCCTCTCCGCCTTTCATTCGTTTTTGCTCTACTTTCCTCCCTTCTGCTTTTCACCCACTTGTTTCTTTACATCAAATTCCCCCTCTTATCCTGAGTCTGCCATCTGTCTCCCCCTCCCGACTGACCCTACTCTGTCCCCTTCCTTCCTCTCCCTTTTCCTTTGTGGCTCCTGCCCCCTTTCCTGATTCCTTTCTCTTCTCTCTCTTCTCTCTTCTTTCCCTTTCTCTCTCAGGCAGCAGTCCCCACCTCTCAAGGTCAACAAGCAATGCTGCGGGGAGATCTTCACTCAGAAGAGCTCACTTGGCTTTAATTAGGATCCTTTCAGAAACCCTGACCCCAGGCAAAGCCCTGCGCTCAAGCTGCCAATTTCCTTTGCTATCTTGTCACCTTGCTCCTCTATGCCTTTAAGAGCAAAAGTCCAGTGAAAGAGATTTAGACATAAGGAAGAGGAAAGGACTAAAGACATGTCTCCTCCTCTTCCTCAGCTGTGTAGATGAGAAAACTGAAACTCCAAGGGACCATGACACTCCCAGTTCACGCAGCCAGTTAGAGACAGAGCTGGTGGCAGAACCCCAGCTCCCCAAGCTCCTCCGCATCAGTTGCCCCCTGGACCTGGCCACAGAGGGATTCCAGAGGGCCCTAAGAGAATATCTCCCAGGACCAGACTCTGCTTAGCAACAAGTGCTGACATTTTTCCAGAGACACCCCGAAGGCAGCTTGAGAAGGAGCTACAAAGTTAAACAGAAACAAACAATGAACTTGGTAATTACACACACTCCTATTTTCTTAACAAACCGACTGGATCTCGTTAAGGGAGGCTTCTGAACTAGACAGAGAGAACCTTGTCATCACCCATTAAATATGTCTAATTTCACACACTGTCATGTAGTTCTCCATCCAGCTGGCTCCCCACTGAAAAGGAGTAGATGATGGGTCTTGGCCTGTCCTTTAGCACGTAGGTGTTTTTCACAGGGAATATTAGGGATCCTGCTGTAATTGTCTAGCATTAGTAATCTTGCATATTTGGCATCTTCAGCAGACTTTTAATTTATCTAAACAGAGACTAGGCTATTTCAGGTATGCCATTTGCCTGAGGCAGACATGGCATTTTGAATTACCTGAGTCCTGCCCCATCTCCAGTCCTCAGTGTCCCTAACTGTAACACAAGAATGGACTAGAGTCTCCGAGGGCCCTTCCAGTGCTAAGCTTTGTTGTTGCTCAGACTCACTCTACACTTGCCAAGACCTTAATTGCATAAAAACGCTGAGAAAAGTCTAGTTTGTGTTAGGGCCTTTGCTTACAAAGCCATCTTCCAAATCAAGGACCTTCCTGATGGTTCTTAATAAGCCTATACCTTAAAGAAAAATTAAAATTAAAATTAAAATATTGACCCTCTGGGTGCATTGTGCTCCCTGTAATGAAATGTGCTTGGAGGACAGGCATCCAGTTCAAGGACTTTAGACAAAGTTATAATAACTTAACAGCAATAAGCTAATAGTCAAGTGGAATTAATAACAGGAATGTGGCCATTTAAGCAGTAAGATGGCCCTGTGTCGTGGAATTTTTGCAGCTAAGACCTCTTGAGTTTCTATTAGCTAATAGCAATTAGCTCCTGAGTTAATGGCAGCTGCGGTCATAATGAGTTTGGAATTGATCATTTAGAAGGGGGCTCCCGTAAGCTGCTCTTGTGAAGCATTTCCATTGTAAAGCACCGCCTTGACCCCTTCGTCTCATACTTTTCATCTTCTTTAAAGAAGATCCTGTCTTCTTTAAGGCTTTCTGGACTTAGCACAGTCCTTTCCCAGGCAGCACACAGCTCTCTGGGGCTCCAGGAGTGAAGCAGCAAGGTGGGTTGTGCAGCCTGCAGACCAAGAATTCTGAGCCTGCGAAGGACAGGCCCCACTTCTGCTGCACAAACCCTTCTCTGGGCACGTGCCTCCTTGGCAGGTTAAGTCCATCTTAGCCTCAGATTCTATTCTTGGCTCTACTGCTTCTCTGAGTTGGCCAGTGGATTAACTTCTCCAAGCCTCAGTGTCCTCAGCTGTAAAATGGGAGTATATTATCAACCTCATGGGGTCACAGTAATGATATAATAGGATATCTATATAAAAGCCCTTATATAGTACCTTTCATTAAGAGGTGCTCAATGAATGTCTTCTTTTCTGTATTGGTTAGCTTCTGCTGTATAACAAATCACCCCCAAGATTAATAGCTTAAAATAGTAATAATTTTATTATCTCATGATCACGTGTGCCTGCTGGATGTGTTTTCTGGTCTGGGCTGATTTAGCTGGCCTCTGCTGGGCTTTCTCATGCATCTGTGGTCAGTCAATGAGTTGGCTGTTGGCTGAATGGTCTAGGGATGCCTCACATACATGCTGGTGGTTGGCAGGCTGTCATCATGTGTCAGAGGGGTAATTGAGCCACGTGAATATCATCCTCCAGTGGACTAGCCTGGGCTTATTCACATGGTGGTCTCAAGGATCACAGCATAGAAAGAGAAGGCAAGTGTCAATGTGCAAATGCTTTACAAGTCTCTGCTTATGCCACACTTACTACTGTTTCATTGGCCAAAGTCCATGACCAGGCCTAGACACACTCCACCTCTTGATATGAAGTCACATTGCAAAAGGCAAAAACATTCAGGATGGAAAGAATCTGTGGTCATTTTTCCAATCTACCACACTTTATTTTTCTTTCATTCATTTTATTTATCTACATACTGCGTTTGGTACCTAGTGAGTGTTTAGTAAGCGGTTATTGGGTGAACGAACAAGTGAGAGAAACCAGCATTCTGACAGTAAAACTGAAACTCTAAGACATGACATGACTTGCCCAAGACATCCCTGCAATTTGATGGTAGAAGCAGGACTCAGATCCCAGTCTCCTGACCTCCAGTCAGACAATTGGTTTCTCTTACATAGATAAGGGAATCAGTTAAAACAAGAGATATGAACATGCTTTATAAAACATGAAACACTCCAACACTTCAAGATATTTTTGGTATGTGCCTTTTCTGAGCATCGATTTTCCTATATGTTCGTAGGGATGGGGTTGATATCGATGGCCCTCCCACTCTGTTGTCTGGGATGGTTTGGGAGGTGTTGTGGTCCAGAAGTAGCTCTCTGGCTAATGCTACCCCAAGGGGAGAAGGGGTGGGGAAGTGTGGCAATGAAGCTCCCTATGTCCCTTCTGTCTTTGGATGTTACTGGAAATTCAGTGTGTGTGTCAATATGTAGATGCTCCTTGAGCCAGCTCTAAAGAGTCTGGACAAAAGGTGATTAAATTATTTAGGAATCAGTGTCAAAGCTGTTCTCTTTTCTTATTTAATGAACACAAACTATTTTCTCCTGGGGATAAAAATCAATATTGGAGTACAAATGGGGCCTTACACCATCCTTATCAGAGCTCCCAAACAAATTTTATGAATTTGGGGGAAGTATGGGAAAATTGAGGCAAATCCTAACTTTACCTTCCCCATTTGAGGTCAGTGAAGGCTGCAGAGGGAAGTTGAGAGAATAAATCTCCCTTATGTCTGAGTTTACCTGCAGGTATTTTCTCTCTCTTCCCATACGTTATAGGATATTTGGCCTGGAGAGACCTCAGGGCTCATCTGTCTTGACAACACACCCTCCAGCCATGTGTGGTGTATCAGTCAGTGTAGTCTAAGTTATGCTGCAGTAACAAACAGCTCCCAGCTCTCAGTGTCCTGCAGCAACAAAGGCATATTTCTCCCTTACATTATATGTCCTTTAGGATCAGCTGCAGCTATGTTCTATGCTATCTTCCTTCTAGTACCAGTGTCTGGAGCGTTATTGGTCTCATGTCTGAGGGAAAACAGAGTAGAACTCAAAAGCTTTTAACACTTCTGTTCAGAAGTGGCACACTTCACTTCTGTTCACGTTTCATTGGCTAAATCAAATCAAATGGCCAAGCCTAATGGGGTAGGGAGGAATGATCTTCCATGGCGAAGACCAGTGAACATTTAAAACAGTAATATAATCTACCACATATGGCTTCTGCATGGGTCTGCTTGGTGCTGGTGTTTAGACAAGAGTATGGGTTTTCCAAGGCTGGGCCAGAGTAGAAGAATGAGACCCAGGAGCATTGTGGGGGTGGTGGGAGGCCCACTGGCTTTTGCTCTGTCTACTTCAGTCAGACACCCAGCAGAGGAAATTTTAACAGGCACTTCTGTGGAGCCATTTGCTCATGAACTCCCCAGATTTCCAGACATTTTTTCTTGAAGCAGCCCCAAGAATCACTGGAGCAAAGCCAGCTGCTTGGGCTGTCTGGCCTTACTCTGAAGAATAAAATGTCTCCTCCTCCAAAGGTCACACAGGGAAGGAGGCTGAGTGTGATGGGGCCAAGTTCCATGTAGGCCATGGGTCATCCCAGAAGCCCAGCAAGTGAGACCGTGAGGCCCCAAATTATGTACCATAAAGCTTCAAATTGGAGAACAGTTACTTGAATCTCAGGTCAGCTTCCTCACTTTATTAACCATGTGGCCTTTGATAGTTACCCTCTCTGTACTTCATTATTTTCATCAATAAAATGAAGATAAGAGCACCAGGTCTGCCTTCATTTGCTAAGAAACAGGAAATTTCTATGGAAAGAGTAAATAGCAGTTTGCCTTATGCTTTCTAGAAGTGTTATAAAGATGGTGCATCTCAAGTCTCCTGTTATCATCTGTCTCACGAGGACTCAGAGAGAGGGGAAGCCTTTACTGGCAAGATCTCTAAAGGGTAGTCATGGGGCAGGGAGAGTGGATGCATCCCTAGAGAGGCAGAGATTTTAACTCACACAAGAAACAACTTTATAACAAGGCCAGAGCCATAGGGAGATAGGATGAGCTAACAAGGAGATAATGATCCCTGTCGTACGAGGTGTGCAAGCAGGGCTTGATGTTGCTTCTCAAGGATGCTCTAAATGATGGTAAGCTTTGGATGGATGTTGAGAGTGAATGCCCGAGGATCACATACTCCCAGAATTAAACACTATCCAGCAAACTCAAGGGGCATAGTAATACGACTGTATTACTGGATGATACTGCATCACCTAGAGACCATGTAGAGTTAGGTGTAGCACATGCTCTTGCCTGGCCTCACTTTAGTCCTTTTGAGGCTCCTTCCATCCTGACAATTCCAGGAGGCTTAGATTATGATTCATGGCCCAGCCTCTTAGCATTTGTTTCAGGTCTGATGGAAAGGAGGTATTAGCCCTTGGGAAGGTGGCCCTCTGCACCCAGGAGCCAGGACATACCTCTTGAGCTACACTGGGCAAAGTGAGAGATTCTCGGGACATACTGTGGCCCCTGATGGCCAGGGAGCAGTGGTGCACCAGTGCTCGATGCACTGGAACATTCCCAGGGGGACGGACAGTGGCAGCACTGTAAATATGTGTGTAAGGAGGATATTGTTAAAGAATCGATTGTATCACCAGCCCTGGACATGTTGGGCACTCAGAAGAGCTCAGGGTTGGAATTTTTCTAATGATCATTTCTTGGACTTGAAGCAATGTGGTTCTCTCCCCCCTCTCCTTCTATATCATCATCTTCTTTCTCACCACTGAAAATGGCTTTGGCATTCCCTAAGGCCTGTCAAGTTCACGTTCTCCTGAAGTTCTCTAACAGTCCTGTGAGGCAGCCAGAGTCAGGAGCACCATCCTCTCCTGGTCAGGAAGACAGCTGTGGCTCAGAGGGTATAAGAGGTATGAAACTTTCCTACTCAAACTCTGGCTTGGCACCTAGCCTTGAGCACACATCTGCAGACCGGGAAGCTGGCCACCACCTTAGGGAGCATCCTCTAGAATACCCCAGGAAGCCCTTCCCTCCACTGCTGGACGTGGGAGCCATCTGAGCTAGAGGGACCAGGCGTTGTACTGCTGCGTGACCATGGGCATGGCCTCACACTGTCAAAGGTGCTACCTGCTATATTTCAGGTAAAGAAGAAATGACTGACTACACAGTGTGCCAAAGTACACAAACACACTCGATTGTCATTTTTGTCATGTATGTTATCAAGCCCTGCATCCCATACGCCAATGCTCGGTGATCAGAGCACCCCCCTTGGCTGTCCTGCTGGGGCTCAGCCCACACCTGGCTCTGCCTTTTGGGGTGGCCTGCAGTCTCCATGAGAGATGTGATGGAGTCCCTCCATAGGTGAGCCTGCACACCAGCCGTGCTGGTCTGGGGCTCGTGCAGAGCACTCCTGGCCTTGCCTGAGCATTCCCTAAAGGCAGTCATTAGGGTAAGCCTGCTGCCACATATTCTCTGCTCGTCCCATAGTACCCCTGAAAAGGAGCATTTGCTATTCACTTCATAGATGAGGAAACTGAGGTTCAAATAAGTAACTTGCTCAAGGTCACTCGGGGACCAGGAACTAATACCCTTCCCAGTGGTAGGCAGTAAGGTCCCTAGGCCTCCAGCCTGTTCCTCTACAGACCAAACAGGGAAGCACCATAGACACTTAGATGCCTGGACCCCACTGCAGACCTGCCTACTAGGTCAGTCTGGGAGTGGGACCTGCCACCCATCCTGAACAGCTCCTTAGACCATCCTGATGCAGCAGAGGTCTAGAAATGTCTACACCACACACTCCCTCTGCCGGTCTGGCCTGGCCTGGTGCCCTAGGGATGGACCTGCAATGATAAACATGCCCCTTTCTAAGTACAGGGTTTGAGGGAAAGAGTTCAAGACCTTGAGCAGTGCAGCTCCTTCTGGGAATGCATCTTAGATGCTCAGGAAGATGGGAAAGAGTAAGGCAAGCATCTAATTTTCTGTGTGAACTTCAGCAAGTCACTTCCTCTCTCTAGACCTCAGTTTCCCCATCTATAAAATTAGAGTTTGAAAGGCAATAGGCTGGAGTTTTCCTAAGCTTGCAATACGTGGACTCATTCCCCATGATCCCAGCCCAAAAACGAGAAACGTCAGCAGCCAGTGAGTAGGGTCACTACTCACAATGGATAAACTAATGTCGCCAGCCCTACTCAGGTCCCTTTGGGGCTCCACTTGCTCTGAGCCTCCACCTTTGTCATCACGGCGCCTGTCTCCAACCACCCTCAGGCACTGTGTGACGCACTCTATAGACCTGCTTGCATTTAATCCTCAACCGCCCTGCGTAGAAGAGGTTATTCTGTGCCCCACCCTTCACCCCCATTTTACAGCTGAGAAAAGAGGCTCAGCGAGGTGAAGTGAAGCTAAGGTCACACACTGGGAAGTGGCAGAGCTAGGATCCGAACCTAGGGTAGCAATGGGCTGTGCGTCCTGCCTCGAGCTGGCACTCCTGCTGTGGCGCCCCAGCTAATTGTTGGCAGTTCCTCCCTAAGGATGTGTACAGCTGAGTTACCTCTCTTCTCTCTCTTCTGATTCTGCCATGAGTCAGGAGAGTCAGAGGAACAAAATAAACACACAGATTGGAGCACAGGGTTTCCAGTGAAATCATTCTGCAAAGTTGCGTTTTTCTGCAAGCTGGCCTGCTTGGGCGCTTCAGAGAGAAGCCTGCTCCCAAGCAGGATCTTTTGCCTGAGCCAAAAGCCATTTATCTGGACTATTAATATGCCAGCAGCTGCCTGTGATGGTTCCTGCCACCGGTCACAGTCACACACTCCCAGCAATGATTCCTCCTGGGAATGCTCCAGGAAGCAAATGGGCCCCCTGTGGCACATTCTAGTTACCTTTTGTTTGGCTTTCCCAGGGCTTCCTGCAGATTGCCAGCCAAGCGTGCCTCAGATGGGACCTCTGAAGTAGGACTGGGCCACTGACAACAGAACCACGCCCACCCCACCACAGGCGACTGGTTCTCCTTGCTCATGGAATGATGCTTGGAAAAAAAGAGTACGAAAATCCTCAGGATCCAACCTACACACTACATCTGGCACCAGAAAGAGTCAGGTTGGGGACTCAGCCACATCTTGAAGTGAAGGACACTGAATTTAGAGTGGGATACCCAGATTCCAGCCGTAGCTCAGCCACACCAATGCTGTACAATCTTAAGCCAGCCACAGACCCCTTGGACCTCAAGCTTCTCCCTGTAAATTGAGCTTGTTGGATTTGATTGATGTTCTCCAAGAGTCCTCCAGTGGAACATGTGGTAGTGATGCAGTAGAGCCAGGCAGAGTCTGAAGCCTTGGGTTCAAATCCTGACTCTGTCACAGGGCAACTTTGTCAATTTTCTGAGGCTCCAGTGTCAGCAGGTTTGTCATGACACAAATTGAAATAAGATTATTGCTGCAAGTGCCTATGGGAGGGCCTCATCTGTGGCATCAAAAGACATTTACTGAAGCTGAAGCTGAGATTTTGTTCACTACTGGAAGCCAATGCAGAAAATCTGGGTGGAAGTGATTCTGCTTTCTCTGACCAAAGGTTCATAATTGCACAAGACCAATGGTTCATAGTTGATCACCAAAAACAATAATGAAAAGATGTTTCCTGGAATGTCACAGGGCAAAACACCTGCTTGCACGAGAATATGTCATGTTCTGTAAGGTCATTGAGCAGATGTCACAATTTTATGATACCAACTCACACACCTACCCCTGCCAACCCTCAGTGCAGGCCTCTGTCACGTAGTAGAGCCAATAGCTGTTGTCTTACTTTTCTCTTTTAGTAGAAATTAGCAGAACTACTCGATAATGGCAGTAATAGCAAACACAGGCAAGTTGCTGTTCTAAGTGCTTCATATATTTTGATTAACGTAATGCTCATGAGATGGATACTATTTCATGGAGAGACTTTAAGAAACTCATCCACAGTCACCAAGGTGCTTAGTAGCAGAAGCAGAATTTAAACCCAGAGAATGTGGCTCAAGTTTGTTTCTTAACCAACTAGGCCAGTGATTCTCAAATATAACCATGCATCAGAATCACCTGGCGGGTTGTTAAAATGCAGAGTACTGGACCACCCACTCAGAGTTTCTGATTTGCTGGGGCTGAGGACAGCTTGAGAATTTGTATTTCCAAAAAAGTTTCCACGTAAGGCTGCGCTTGGGTCCATGCTCTGAGAGCTACTGTCTTAGGCCAAACTGCCTCAGAGTTCAAGGAAACTGAATTCCGTGGGAGCCCCAAGATCTCTTGGGGCTCCTGGATCCCAGTCTTTCCCAAAGCATTATCCATAGAAAACCCTCCCTCAGGTTGCTGATGGGCATTATGTGGTAATAAGGGGGATGAGGTCTGTGGCCAAGTGTGTTTGAGAAATTTGGGTTCAATAGATTTAAACAGGTTTCTTTGCTGGTTTTCTGCTTTGTGTTTGTTTATGTAATATCCAAGTGTATGATGTAGTTCAGCAAGTTTTCTAAACATTTTTGACCTCAGTAGCCTTTTTTCACAAAGTAGCTCATAGGAACAATGTTCCCCAGAACACCATTGGAGAAACACTGGCCCAGGCCAATGTTTCTCCATCCCTGGGGATGGGCAGGGGAGGTCTTCTGTAGGAGGCCTGGAGTCCAAACTGACTGTTTTGGGTTTACTAAGATGGTCTTTCAGATAGACTCCTAGAAGTGGGTCAGAACCAACGTGGGTTACAAAAGACAAAAAGACTCTGCCCATCTTCTCCAGCCCTTACACCTTCTGCAAGTCCCTGAAGCAAACACCCTTATTGCAGGAGAATCCAGGCAAGATAATAGGGATGTTTAGGTGCAACCTCTTCCCAACTTCCAACTATTCCAAGTGCATATGTCCTTAGGACCCTAGGTATGCGCAGCAGTACTATTCCCTTGGAAAGGGGAAGATCAGTGTTTTACTCAAGCCACTAGGGAGAAAAGATGAGCTCTATTTCAGAAGTCTCTAATGAGCACTTATGCTGCTCCAGGCACTGGGAGAACAAAGGAGAGTGAAGTATGATCACTGTCCTCAAGGTGCTCAGAGTGTGGTCAGGGAAGCCATTCAAGGCCCAAATAATCTATGTCATCAAGGCAGGATAAGATCGCAGACAACGAGCATTTGGAGGACAGGGGAGTCACCTCTCACCAGGAATCAAGGAGTTGTGTCAAGAGACAGATGGTATTCTGGGCAGGAAATGGCCTCCTTCCCCATATAATCCAACCACAGCTCCTTCTCTAGGGCTGGTGAGGGCTGGGTCAGTGAGCAATAGGATCTACAAATTGTGAGCCAATCCCCATGGTCAGATAGAGAGCACAGAATTTCTTTTCCTCTCTGATCTAGATAAGAGTTGGGGTCTCAGAAGCTGAGAGCACCAAGGAGAAGATCAGAATAATAGAGGATCTCAGAGAGACATCAGTCTCTGGATATCCCAAAAGAAGGACCTCGTAGGCCAGCCTGAGTGTTCCTGAGAGAACCCACTGGTTGTTCCTGGCCACCTGCACAGGCAGGCTGCGTCCTTACCATTCTTATGGCTGAGGAGATAATGGGAAGACAAAGAGGCTTCCTATGGTTGCCTCAACATGGGGTCTGACAGTTGACAGCTGTAGTCATTTGAAGACTTGACTGAGACTGATTGGGGACCTGCTTCCAAGATAACTCACTCCCATGGCTGATGGCAGAGGCCTCCATTTCTCACTATGCAGATGTCTCCACAGGGCTGCGGGAGTGTCCTTGAGTATGGCAACTGGCTTCCTCCATAGCCACTGATCCAAAAGAGACAGCAAGAAGGAAGCCACAGTGTTTTTTATGGCCTAGTCTGAGAAGCCACACACTGCTGCTTCTTCTACATTCTGCTCGTTAGAAGCAAGTCTAGCTCCACACAGAAAGAGAGAATGAAGCTCCACCTCATGAGGGAAGAGTATCAAAGAATTTTTGGATTTATTTTAAAACTACCATACCATCTAAGGACAGCAATAAAGGAAGGATTCAGACCACAAGAATAAATCAGAACAGAGACTATGGGAGACTGCAAAAAAAAAAAAAAAAAAAAAAAAAAAAAGGAGAGAGAGAAACAGCAGTGAGTAATTAACCTATATATAGTTAAATTTAAATGGATAATTATAGAATTTCTTGGAATGTGTAATGAAAGTGCTAAATATAGATCTTGAAATATAAATGATACAATATTAGAGGAAAATCTAATAACAGTCTGGAACTAATTATAATAAAACTATCTTGGGAAAAACTAGGACTTTGGAGAGGGCAAAGAGAGAGGAGGTACAAGTAAAAGGGTACTAAAGGTCTCATCTGTAGGAAGAGTAGGGAATTAAAAGGATTTTAAAGGCCATACAATATTAGAATAAGGGGAGTGGCAGTATGGGAAATATTTGGCATTTGTTTTCATAGAATAGAGATGCATGTATTTAATCATGAGTGTGAGGAATCAGAAGGAAACCATTAGCGGATTACAAAAATAGAATAGAAATTACAAATACAAGGGAGAAAAGAAGAATGAAGAATAACAAAAACTTCAAAAAATAAGGAAGAGGAAAAAGAAGAAACAAAATAAATAGTAAATATAAAGCCAACTGAAGGAATAAAATTGTGTAAAAATGTTGCTACACTAAAAGTAAATGGGCTAAATTTTCCTATTAAAAGATAAGGGCTTTCCAATTCGTTTTTTAAAATCAACAGAAGGAAATAAAAAGCTTTCCACTTGATAGGAAGACTTTGAATAAAGGTGAAGCTGTAGGAAAACAGGGCAATTGTGGAGGGAGTCGTTATGATACATTTGGAGACCTTAAACCCTGTCACTGTTTTTGTCAGCACTGCTCCTTCAATAGCTCCTTGCCCCACGGCTGTCATTAGTATCAAAAATGAACAGGCAACCAGGAAAGAACTCTGACTGCTCAAATTGAATGCTCACAGTTAAAAACAGCCCAGAAATCCATACCGAGGAAAAGTGGCAGAGAGTTGCTTATTTCATTTCTTTCAACCCCAGTGTTAGAGAGCCTAGTGAATATTCTCTTCAAGCTTCCCTGCTGTGTAATATTCAAGGATTGAGTGCTTGATTTATCTCTTCAAATAAGAGACAGTCTCAACTTGGAGCCTCAATTGGACACCAAACAGTTGCCATAAAACTCATCTTGTATCACCCCTTTTCCTATAACCCAATAGTGGAGGGAGCGATGGTTGTTTACAGGAATCTGTCATGCTGGCATTTGAGTATCATGAGTGGGTACAGGTCGGGTTTCAAGCGTTATAGGCTTGAGATATAAACTCCTGTGGTTGAGCATTGCTTCATTTCCAGTTTTTCCAACTCATCAAAAAGAACTGGAAGTTCAATATCACAGAATATCGTTATTCCTTCATAGATATTTGTTTTGCAACTTCCAGGTGCTAGGCACTACACCAGGCCCTGTGGACACAGGAATCAACAAAACAGAGAAAGCCACTGCCCATTTGAGGCTTACATTCTAGTGGAGGCAACAGACAAATAATATAATATGATGTGATATACTATAACTTAATTTAATAAAGTTAGGTTAAGAAAATATAATAACATAATAATATATAATAATGAATTACTGGTAGTGGTCGGTGCTACAAAGAACAATAAAGCAGGACAGGAGGCCAGAGACTGTGTGTTATTTTAAGCCATCAAACCTTAAGCCCATTAAGGGCCCATTAAGGCCCATGATTTGTTCACCTCTATGCCTATAAGCCCTCAGTCCAGACACAGATGGTGTGTAATAACTGTGCAGAGAAGCAGATGTAGATAAAGAGAAAAGATGGCTGTGGCTATGTGCTTATACTTTAGGGGCAGATAGCAGGTAAGTAGGAATCAGTAAAGGTTTTAGACTGGTGTGATCAAGTTTGAGTTTCCAGGAGGTGTGATTCAACCTTGGTGTACAGGTTGAATGGGAGCTGGGGGGTCTACATCAGAAGTGGGGACACCAGCCTCCATGAGCTGCTCTGTCTGACAGAACTTTCTGCCATGATGGAAGCGCTCTATGTCCTGCTGTCCAGTATGACAGCCACCTACAGTTCTTAGACACTTGAAATAAAGTGACTGAGGAGCTAAAAGTTTTATTTTATTTTAATAAATTTAAATGTAAATATCCATGTGTGACTAGTGGCTGCCACGTTGGATGAAGTGGTTCTAGGATGATGTAAGCTAGAGTACCTGGAGGCCTGACCCTGGGTGCTAATGGTGAGACTAGAATGGGGAAACCAGTCCAGAGGTTTAAGTGAAGTTTAAGATCTTGGGCAAGTCACTTAATCTCTCTGAGCCTCAGTTTCCTACTTTGAAAAATGGAGGTAATTAGACTTGTCTCCCACCTACATGAACTTACAAAGGACTGTCATTAAGTATCAAATGATGCTCTGTGATCGCCATGTAGGTCTACATTGCACTAGAAGCGTAACCGTACAGCCTTCCTGGGGGGCAATTTGGAGATGGATGGACAGATAGATAGCCCTATATATTTATGTCTGTATATGTTGTCTCCCATTTATATTTTGCATACATAGAGAGAGAAAGAGGATTTAAAATGTTCATCGCCTTTGATACAGTAATCCTCCTTTTTTAAATATATCCTAAGGAAATAATCAGAAACTCAGGCAAAGAAGTAGGCAGAAAGATATTTATTAAAGTATTATTCATAAAAGCAAAGTTAGATGCAACCTAAATATTCAACTATAGATTACCTCAATAAAGAAAGCCCCATCCATATATTAGAATATATATACTAATAAAATGGCAATGTGAAACAATAGTCAACAAAATGCTCGTGGCCCATCATTGCTGAGTATATAGCTCTGTGCACTGACAAAAGCCTGAAAGGAAAACCGTGCACTTGCCAGCAGTGGGTCTCGTTAGGTGAGGTGACTAAAATTCATGTTTTATTTTTTCCTGTATCTTTCCATATTTTCCAAGTTCTCCATGATGAGCTTGCATTGTCTTCTTCTGTAATGAAGTAGTCGGGGGTGGGAAAATGTTATTTTTAAAAGAGGAAAAGCAAGGCTATATTTTTAAAAAGATATTCTTTTTGAAATAAATAGCACCACCCAGAACCCCCAAATCTTGACATCAGGGAGAAGGTGACTTCCCGGAGCTGTAGACCAAGGGGTCTTTGGTCCTGAAAACTCTGTAGGCTCCAGAAATTTCTTGTGGCCAGTGGCCTGGCCTGAGGCACCAGCCTCCCTTCTCTTCAGCTGGGCCAGCTGCTGGGCTTCCAGGCAGGAGAGCGGTGTGCAGGACCCAGGGAAGGCCTAAGGGAGTGCAGGGCTGAGAGGGAGTCAGGGCCCAAATCTCTCTCAATGGCCGTCTCCACTTGTCTCCACCTGTCACCACCTCTGACTTCCTGTGTCCCTGTGCCTCACTGTCCTGGTCTCTCTGCCACGTGCCCCTGTCTCTGTTCTCTGCACCCTCTAACTGCCTCTCTTGGTGTCTGTCTTTAGCCCCCATCCCCAGGCAGCCTCTGCCTCCCTACTGTCCGCCCTTTTCTGCCTGGGGATGCTGCTGTGCTTGGCAGGGTGCTGAAGGTGATGAGCTGGGGCCTGTCAAAGGCCCGGGAGCTGTTACTATTACTGGGAGCTGCTTCTGTCAAGAGAATATTCTCACATGTCATGAAGCAGAAAAGGATGTCTTCACTTCCTTCTGCCTGATCTCAACAAATTCCACATATAGTCCCCGCACAGCTCCCCCCACCCTCACCCTCAAGAGCAAGGAGCAAGGCAGGAGGCATTCTGAAAGCTGTCCTAGAACGTGTAAGGGCACTGAGGGGACAGCGTGGGGGAGCCACACTGTGAATTCTGATGAGTGAAGAGGTCTGCCCGCACTCACCCCTAGACCACCCCTGCGGAGATGTCTGACCTGAGCATCGGGCACTGTAAACGTCTCCCTGGCAGGCCTTAGTCCGAAAGCTGAGGCACTCACCATGCAACCCCCAGAAGACCTGATCCTGGAAGGAAGCTGCCAGAGCACGGGGCATGGCTGGGCTTGGAGGTGGAAAGACTTCACATCTGGGCTTAGCTGCCTCCTCTTCTGCTGGTGAAAACTCAAAGCCATCCGCTAGGGACCCCCAGAAACATGTCTCCAGCTCCCCAGCTCCACAGCAGCCACCTGGCAGAGGGCCAGGGTGAATCCTTGGCTGTTGTATCCGGGCAATTCAGGAGAAGAGGAAAATTGTGCAGAAGTGGGGGAGGGGGTGGGGGGAGGATGGCCCGGAGAGCAGAGACCTGGACTAGGGAGAATGGTCCTCAGGGAGCGTGAGCAGGCAGGCTGGAGCGGGCCTCTCAGGTCCCAGGGGCTCTTTGAAGGACTGCTGCCTGTGGAATGCAGTGCCACGGTCTGCTTTGTGGGGTTTTATTTTGCTTTTCCTTCGTTGCCTCCCCCTTCCCTCCTGCGCATGAACTTGCTGTGACCCTGGACAAAGAGCTCCCTTCTCTAGGCCCTTTAGTTTCCTCACCTGTAGGGTGACAGAATTGGAGCTTCATGGGCCCCTGCTTGGGGGCTGCTTGCAGGGATGAGGACACGTCCCTGCCCTGGACCCCAGGCCTTGAATTGTAAATATTGGGCTTCTGCACTTTGTTGAAGAAAATCTGCTGCTAGAATCTTGCACTAGAGAAAAATCCTCTGGTTCTCCAGTCTCCAAAGCGTCACCTTGCGCTTCTGAAGGGCCTCCTCCATGTCTCACCACAGTGCGTCGTGGGGGCAAAGGACTCCGCTCTCTAGAAACAGCTGTCATCTGTTTTAACCTTTGTTACTTTGACTGTGAAATGAAAGTGACCTGGGCTAGACGATCAAAGTAGGACTAAAGGTGGAGGGTTTGCCCCAGGGTGGAAAGCCACTGCAAGTCAGCCGATTTGAATTAAAAAGCACTGTGGTGACATACTTCTAGATTTCCCTTCGAACAACAAACAATGGGAGGTGTGAGTGGCGGGAGTTGGGTGCGAGTAGGGGACACACTAACATGTGATCCTTTGGGAAGCTGTGCAGTGAAATGTAATTGGTAAAATCAGCTTTTAAGTTATTAAGAGTGTATTTTAAACATTTACTTCTCTGAGAATTGAGTCCAAATAGCAGACACAGAGAAGCTATTTGTTGGGTGAATTGAATGAATGAAAGTCACTGAATCGATGAATCCACAGACAGAACTAGGCGTGGGACTGTCATGTCGAATCATCCAGAACTCAGGGCCAATTTTGAGCTGGAAGAAGCCCTAGAGGTGGCCCAGTGCGATCCTCCCTTCACAGACCAGCCAACTGTGGCTAAGTGAAGTGAAACCTGTGGCCCAAGGGTCGCACACCCAGCAGATATCAGCACCAAAATATGAGTCCAGTGTCTGTCCTCCCTGCTATCTTTGAAAGAGAGCAAGTTAACAAAACTCATTGAGTTGTTCTCCACATTTGTCTTCAAAGTATCTGAACAGCTGACCAGGAGAAGATGACAGTATCATGCCCCAGGGAGTTGGTAGCATCCTGGCACTGGATAGAGGGTCTCTGAAGGCCTCCCTGGTCACTTGGACTCACAGAACCTGTCTACAAGGGCATTGGAACCAGATCCCCTGGGGTCAGTCCCGGCATTACACATTTAGAAACTGTGTGACTTTGGACAGGTTCTGGAATGTCTCTGAGTCTCAAATTTCTTACCTGAAAAACGGAGAATAATAGTTCACTGAGCTGCTGTGAAGATGAGCTAAGGCGATGTAAAACATCCAGAACAGTCCCTCAGTGAGAAGAAGTTCTCAGTTAGCGTTGACGACTAGTAGCCATCTTGCTGTGAACTCTCACAGTGCAGTCACCTGGGGAGCACGTTCAGAGCAAAGTTCCCTGGGTCTCTGCAGGGGAAGGATGGGGCCAAGCACCTGGAATTTTAATGAACATCTGTGTCTAGGTGTCTAGATACCTCATGTCTAACACGAGTCTAGGGTAGGCAGCTCTCTGACCACATCTGAAAAATTCAGGTCCACACTCACACTTTGCGTTGTTAAATGTGTTGTGTGCCCTGCAAAATGGAATGCAAGGAGGGCAGGGACCAGGAGCATGGCTACCTGGCTCCCACAGCACATGGTGATGTTGCATTATACGGTCATTTGTTGATTGAAATGTCAATTTGGTTCCAAGGACCACCACTAGTTTCAGGGACCAGACTCCTGGAAACAAAGTTTTCAGCTTTCAGAATTACTAAGTATATAAAGTCCTGAGCTGCTTCTGTACCTTCTTCAAATTGACTCTTGATGGCATTATCTGTTTCAGTCAACGTGCAATAACTGTTCTCTAGAAGAGATGCCACGTAAATCATCTTATAAGTTCAGTGCTAGAAAAATGTCATTCCCCCTGACAAATGTATATGCTTCCTTTCATCCTGTTGTGGCAGATTATTTTCCAAAGATGCTAACAACAGTATCTCCCATTCCACTTGCTCTTCTGCAATGTGACCTTTCCCTCCACCTCAGTCAGCAGGTGGACTCGATTTCTCCAGCATCTTGAATTTGGGCAGGTCCTCTGACTGCTTTGACCAAAAGAATCTGGTGGAAGTGATGCTGTGCTAGTTGTGGGCATGGCCCTTAACTGGTCTTGTAGCTTCCACTTCTTGTCTCTGACAAACCAGTTGTTCTGTAGAAAGTGCAAACGCTCTAAGCCCATTGTGCAGTAAGAAGGCCAAGCGTTGTGGAGAAGCCCTGGCCAAGGGGAGGCTGGACAGAGAGAGAAGCCAAGGAGCAGTCAGGCACCAGACACGAGGCTAATTAAGCCGTTCTTGGACGTTAATTCTACAGTTCCCACCACCCTAGCTGGTGCCATGCATATCAGAGATGAACTGCCCAGCCAGACTCTTTCCAAATTCCTAATCTACAAAATCTTAAGCAAAGTAAAATGATGATTTTAAGCCACTAAGTTTTGAGGCAGTTTGTTATGCAATAATAGATACCCCAAACACACGCTATGAGAACATATATAGCCATCGTGTTTTCCTTGTTTCCTTGGCTGCTAGAAAGCTCAGCGCTAGATTTCTGACTCAAATGTAGGAGCAACCTCCCTTGACTTATTTCTAGTCCTTGATTTATGTATATAACATTTAATCTTTTGACTTTATGATAATTAGATCAGATTTGTGCCTTTTATCATAAAACTCCCCCACATTCTTTTGAGAGATAAATGGGGGGATTTGGGGAATTTTAATACTTCCTCCACCCTCTCTATATTTTTAAAACTTCCCATGTATCAAAGTTCTATGTAACTTCCAAAGCTGGCCTTGGTATAGAACCAATGCTGTTGCCCAGTGGGTCACATTTTCACCTCCATGATTCCACGTCTTGCCCTTATACTTTCTGGTTCTGATTTATGAGTATCTCTCACTCTCAACATTCACTCAACCAATTTTCAATTTTCATCTTTACAAGTGGTCTCCCAATGACCAAAGAGCTTGAAATACCTAAAGAAATGGATTTCTATTGGAGAAAGTTCAAGTTGAATAGCTGAAGAGATGTTTTTGGTCAAGGGTAAGGCTGTGGAACGAATAACACCTGTGGACAGTCTCATATGCAAACAAGTCTGTGTGTCGTGGGCAAATCTCTGAAGTGGAATTGATGATAGCTCTCTCAAGTCCTGAGCAGTGACATGGCCAGAGACTCTACAGGTCCACAGTCTGTCGTATGAAATCTTTAGATCCACATGTATTTTGGAAATCCAACCGTTCTAGCTTTTAGAAAGGAAATACAGTACCTATGGCTTGTGTTGCCTAACACTCCCAGTGGACGCTGAAGTATTACCCTGTAATCAAACGCGTCATTACTTCTGCAGCAAAATATATGAATAGTCACAATAACAACTCTAAATAGTTTTACATCAGTTCAGGTCATACTTTGTTGCCAAGTGAGTTAAAGTGAGATCAGCTTTTACTGCCAAATGAGTTATGAAACATGTTTTCAGTTCTCAGGACTTTCTAATTTTGGAGTTATGGATGGGGTTTGTGGTCCGGTACCAAATACCCAGCTTGTATTTATCTCACTATCTCATAAAATTGCCAAGTAATTAATACTATTATTGTCCCCAATGTACAAAATGAGAAAATGGAGACTCAGAGACATTGTCACTTAGCAGAGGTCAAAAGACTCGTAAATAGTAAAGGTGGATTTAAGCCCAGATGTATCTGACTTCCAAACCTGGATTCTTCAGCATCATCCTATCCCATCTCTTCTGCTCTGTGGCTGTGGTTATATGAGAAGAAACCTCTGGAACAGCTCCCTCGGAAGCTACTTGGTCAGGCTGAGGGCTTGCTAGGGAAGAAGAGGAGGGAAGGGAGGGAGGGAGAAAAATCCTCTTTTACAAAGTAAATAAAACATAACCTTTCCTCTCCAACCCCAGACCTCAAGAGAAAAACTGAGCAACCTGAATCAAAATGGCTTAGCAAAGAGGAGAGTCTTCCAGAAATGCTCCTATTCCTTCTCCCGGATTTTCACTTGTGAATATTGTACTTTTATCCCACTGCTGCCACCAGATGTAAAGAAACAGATATTTAAAAATGGGCTTTGCTTTAAAAAATAAAGTCCCAAGCTTTTCTCAAAGCCAGATGCTTAGAAAGAGCCCTGGCTTAAGGCCCATAAAGATGTGGCCTCCAACTACAGTTATGCCATTTACTGGCTGTAAGAATTGAGAGTGTTTACTCCTCTCCAAGGTGCCTGCCTAGAGAAATCGCTTCTTTGCCTCTGCCTCTCAGTCCAGATGAAAGGCTGGGCCTGGGGCCAGCCTTCTAGGTTTTCAGATAACCCGCAGGAGACAGCGGGTGTTCATTCTGGGCTAAGGGAGTAGAGCCCCCACACTTCCCCAGTCATTCATCCAAAGTAACCCTCTGATGGAATTCTGTCAGCACCTCTCAGTCGGCTCCCACAGTCAGGAGATGAGTCTCACCTCCTCGTCTGGCGCCAGACCTCTCCAGCACTGACTGGGTCGTGGACACCTTTGTGCTTCAGCCTGTCGAACAGACTGTCCTCATGAGCTTTCACTATCCAGACTTTGTGCCGAAAACTTAGAAATCTCCATTCATCTTTTCATTCATTCTGAACCAACATTGATTGATCATCATGCACCAGGCACTGTGTTAAGCATGGGGAATTCATTTCTTCATTCAGTCATTCAAAAGACATTTATTGCTATGTGCCAGGCAAGGCACTCTGAATACAGCTGTCAATGACACAGAAAACAAACCCTGTCCTCATGGAGCTTAGATGTTAAGTAAGTCAGACGTGGTCTCTGACAACCCAGAGCTCATTGTTTCGTAGGGAAATTCTTAAAATACAGGGTGAGGTCTAGTATAATTGATGTAGTACAGGACTCTAAAGAAATGTAGGCTCTCAACGTGGACATGGGGGCCATGATATAGACGCCATATGTTTTTGGGAGAAATGATATAGACATTAAAATCTGGAAGATGAGTAAGGATGATAACCAAGAGCAGAGAAGAGTGTTTTAAGTGGAAGCAATGTATGCAAATAGAAGAAATAACATGGCTCACCCAGGGGATTGAGTGTAGCCCTGTGGCATCAGGGCAGAGGGTTTGAGGTAGGGATTCATGGAGATGTGGCTGGAGAGTTAGGAGGAACACACCCCACATGACTTTTTCTTGACAGCACTGGGGAACTTGGAGCAGGTTCCAAACAGAGGCATAAGAGAAAGAAACAAGTTGTCTGTTATGATTGTTACAGGTCTTCACTAATGACACATTTAGAAAATGACCTCACACCCATGTGGAAGGGACAAGGGGGAACCTCCTGACATCTCCATGGACCCCTGATGCCCTTGGGGCCCCTCTACTTGAATTTGAGGCTCTGAAATGAAGCTGTAGGCTGCCAAGGTGGTGGTTGTGCCTGAAGCCGTGGCATGTGCATTCTTGTAATCATTAAGATGAGTTTCCAAGCTGCTGGATAGCTAACTCTAGTTGGTGTCAGGGTAATTAACCAAGCTGCCTGAACTTTATTCACAGCCTGACAAGGTGCACTCCTGGGACTTGTCACTGTGGTTAGTCAGGGGGCGGGGGACTTGACATAAGGCTGATTAGGGAGTGTTTTACACAGCCAGAAGCTCTCTGATCTTCAGCTGAGTAGGGTTCCCCCCTCCCATCTCACATCAGAGATGCCTGTGAGGCTGGAGAATAAAGATCATGCAGTCCGACCCTGTCGTTTTCAGATGAGAGAACAGACATTCTGAGCACGGCCGTGGTTTTCCCAAGGCCACACGGTGAGTTTGTCCTGGAGATGGAATTACCACCAAATCCTCATGGCTCTGCTCACAGCCTTTTCTCCATTATGTCCCTTCCCAAACCACTGCTTTTCAAACTTAAGGCACATAGGAATCACTGCGGAGCTTGTGAAAATGCAGATTCTGATTCGGGAAGTCTCTCTCCAAGGTTCTGCATCTCCAACAATAATCCCAGGTGATATTGATGCTGCTGGTCCATAGACTGTATTATGAGCACCAACGAGCTCAAAGTCCCTTTCCAGGGACCACTTGCAACTTCAGTGGAACCGGCACAGGGTACCTGTGCTTGTGGCTCCCTAGCTCTGACAGGCCCTGAGACCTGAGACTCCTGAAATCAGAACACCTCTGGCTGGACGGTCTCAGAGGCCACACAATCCAGCTCCTGTGCGCCTCTGTGCCCTTGTTCTGGCCAGGGCTCTTCTAAATTTAGACAAACCAACTCAGTTCACTCCACCAAAGCAGGGGTGAAAGGATTACAGGGAAGCAGGGCAGGCAGAGGCACCTCTGCTCACCTGCCCCCCCCACCCCCCACTCTCCCGACGACGCAGTCCTCAGTTTACTCATCCCAGCAAAACAGACAGACAGAATCTGCCATCCAAGTTCTCAAGGCTGTGGGACCTTCAAACCCCCGTGCCTTCCTGGAAACTCTTTTCTGCTGTTTGTTTTCTTTCTGAGAGGGAGAATCTAATGGGCAGAGCTCATCTCTTTGAGTCTCTTTTCTTCTCTGATCTTCCTGCAACAAAATGGCAAGACTTGACTAGCTGGCCTTTCAGGTCCTCCCAAGTATTGATTTTCTATGATTCTGAGATTCTTTTCAACCAAGTGCTTTAGAAAAACACCTTTATCCTGGTCACTGGGGAAGACATTTACTCAAAGGGATTGCATTGGGGACTGTTCTCTCCAATTGGTGAAGTAAAAACAAAACATATCCAAGAAAATGGGAAATTTTCGTATTTCATATATGTGACTAACGCCAGGATACCATTCCCAAGTGAGGACCATCCACGAAAATATGAGGAGATAGAGTGCTCAAGGCTCAGTTCTCAGAGAGGCTCTATAGGCGTTTGATTGAGGGTCAAAGCGTTGGGCTTCGTGGGTAAGTCATGACCTCTGTGGGTAAGTCCAGTCATCTCTCTAGCCCACTGAGGCGGTTCTGATCCAAGTCTCACTTCACAGGTGAGAAAACTAAAGTTCTTCTTAGATTTGTTATTCAATGATTTCACCATAATTATTATTTTATTTTGAAATTCTAACTCCTTTCCTACACTGAAAAAAGCTTAGAGAGGGGACAAGATATTGCTACTTCCACCACCTCTACGCACATTTATGGCTCAGGCCATATTGAGTCCCCCAGGCCACACTTGCCAGGGGATGTTTGTGTATGTTACACAGGAAGAGTCATGGCACTCCCTAATGGGGTATTGTTTTTCAGATTGCACTTAAGAAAAAAGGCTTCCTTGTACCACAGAGAGTTTAAACCTCCCTTCCACAACCCCCTGCCCTCATGTTTCCACTGCAGCTCCTGATCCCCATTGCCCAGCACACAGGAGAGAGACTGTCTTACAGAAAGAACACCGTTACTAGAAAAAATAACATGGAGTCTTCAGCAGCCAAGGTCATCTGTGGCCAAGACTGTCAACACTTAAGGTTTTGAAGTCCAGTGCAGATGTTGCGGCTCAGACTGGGCTATATGGAACCAGGACACTGTGACACCTGAGGAGGATGCAGACAGGGTTGGGTGATGCCTTCAGATAGCTACATTATAGCTTCTTAAACTTTCAACTATTCAGAATTGACAATCTAATGAAAGGTAGGGACTCCTTTCCTAGACAAATACCCAGTTAAAAATATGGATAAAGTGTTTCCTGTAGTTTCAGCAGCTTCATGCCTGCCCTAAGCCAACTCAAGAATCCCTCCATGGACCACCATACTTCAGGATTGCCACTTTTTCTATCTATAACCAGCTCTGTTGGACCTGACTTGACTTTTAGATGTAGATGCTGGGCCCCAGGTCAACAGCTGTCCCTTAGGATTATTTTGGGCTGTGCAAATGTGGCACTCACATTGGATGTCCTTGGTCTTCACCAGTCAACCAACTGTTGACTAGTAGGGGAAAGTGTGGCTGACTTGTGCTGAGATAGCCAAGCCAAGTAGGGTTTGCTTTGCACAAACTGACTTAACTTTAAACAAATATCACCTAGCAACTGAAACCTGCTTTGGCCAGACATTTGTGTGTGAGCATTGTCTTACAGCTGGGAACAACACTCAGCAGGCTCACAAAAGGAGTGTGGAGGCCCGATGTATGTGTGCTGTGGCTGTGGCCTGTGACATAGTGACAAAGGGGTGGAGGCTTTGATTTTTGTTTCTTTTCCCAGTCCAGACGAGCAGTGGACTGAAAATCTGGAGACCTGGTTCCAAGTCCCGTGTCTGACACTCTCTGTTGCCCAGAGGAAAGTCTCCTGAGGCTACAGGATCTCAATTTTCCTGTCTATGAAACAGAGGGAGGAAGTGGGTGACACGGTCTCTGCCTCTGGACTGAGCATGTCCTGCTTCTATATGAAGAAGGAGGGTGCAAGACAAGATAAGAGGGCTCATTCCAGCAGTTTCCTCCTTCAGGGGCTGGTCTAGGATTCCTGATACCCAACACCAGTGGTCCCTCTTACTCCCTCCCCTAGGATTGAAAGCTGGGGCTTTGTGGCAAGTAACACAACATGCCTTGTGTTCTGCACTTGAGTGCTCTTGAGTTTCTGCTCCCCAGCAAGATCAGTTTCTTGCCAATGTCATCACTTTTAGCCAGGAGGGACCTATCAGTGGCTCCATCAGGCACTGGGGGCCTCGGCCCCCCTTGGCTTTAAGTCTGAGCCCTGGGAACACTGGGGAAATTTAATTCTCGAACGCCTTCCACTCAAAGAGCTACTGTTCTGCAAAACCAGTGCTGGCCCCTGCATTTCAACAGCCCTCGGGTGGGTTTCCCACCCCAGACGTCGATAGGACCCAAATGCCTGTGAATGTGTTGACCTGACTTCAAACGCAGGCTCAGTTTCAAAGGGTTGGCTGAAATCTTAGCCTGCCCTCATTCTGTGTGAGGCTCTGCTCCTGGAAGCCTCAGGCTGGAGCTCGGTTACTGGGAAGCCTTTCCCTGAATGTGGATTTTCACCAAGTGGCTCCCAATGAGCCATTTCTTGTGGCAGGATGCCCACCTCATAGGGGAAGCAGCTTTGGTTCTGGGAACTTCTTGCCTCATCACTCCTTTTTTCTATGCCACAGGCTGACATGAAAGGGCACCAGATATGCTGTCAGGAGAATTGGGGTGCAGCCCTGCTTGCCCTTCCTACTCACCCTGCGACCTCAGACAAGTCAAACTCCTCTGTGGGTTTCGGTTTCTGCTCTGGGCTTATAGTAGTGGCTCTGCCTTCCTCATGGGAAGGAATCAAAGTGCTTTGGGAATCATAGTGCTATCAGGGAACCCACTCAACGAGGAGTATTTGGACTTTTTGCTATTTCCCTTCCTGTGACTGAGAAATTAGGAGGCACAGATTGTGAAAAACCAGCCCAGTCTTTGTAATTACAAATGTGCACACATCCCACTGAGCATCATTTTCAAAAGGCATATTAAGCAGCAGAGACAGCAGGGGGGAACCATGTAAACAGGCCTCCTTGGATCCTGGCAAAAAGGGCTCAGAGAACACAGTCATCCCCGCAAGTTACTGGCTGTTCCCGCAATCCCACCCCTGCCTCGCAGCCCTGGCAGCTCAGCCTTCGCCCCCCACGCACAGGGCTCCACTTCACGGAAAGCGGTTGGGAGGCTGGTGCTCTGCAGGGTTAGTGCTGCTCCAGCCCTCACCAAGACCTTCAAGACCCAATCCCCTCAGGCTTGAAGCTTTCCAGAAGCCTGCCCCGAGAAAAATCTCCAAAAGCTGTGGGCGGCATCCCTCTGCAGGACTGGTCATCTGTCACTTTGTATCAGAGGTTTGCATGCCCATGTGCGACTTCTTATACTAGACTGGGAGCTCCTGAGGGAAGCCTGGGTTTTCTTCACATTTTCTCCCTCGTGCAGCCCAGCACACAACTGTACATTTTGAGTGGAGGGAGGGAGGGAGAGCAGAAGGACACACTTAAGCCTGCATTGGGCCCTTCATTTATGTTGTCTCATGTGACCCTCACCCGGCCCGTGTCTGACCATTTAGCACAGTGACACCCGTGAGTTTACGGAACAGGCTGAAGACCACACTCCTCATTGTGATGTTGGGACTGGACACCACATCTGCTAAAGGCTTGCTGTTCCTTGCACATCCTCATCAAGCTGTTCAGAGGCACGAATGAAGACTGTGAGGTGTGAGCAGTAAAAAGCTTTAACCAATGAAGCAAGGGCCAAGGTCAACTAAACCCAGGAGTCCTGAGCTGCTACAAGGGCAGGGTCTCCCTGGATGTCAAGGCATCGTGGCAGTGTTGGCCAGACCACCACTGTTTTTCAGCAAGGATTTCAGGAGCAACCGCCATGTGCTCCAAGAGCCCTAGGTACCACAATGATGCACAGGAGGGGTACATGGTGTTGCCTGAGCTGCTGAGGGCCATGCTGGGCAGGTAGCTCCTCCCTCCCTCATGACATTCCATGTGGCAAGGTTCACAAGCCAGTTCTCCTGAATGTGGGTGAGGGGTCTCATCAAAGGTGGGGATACTGCCTAGAACATCCAGGAAACAGCCAAGGGTCAAGGCGCAGCATCACTGTCTCCCTGCAACAAGAGGAAAAAAAGGAGAATGTAATTCAACTTGAGGGTGGTTAATGGAAGGCTTCTCAAATGACGGCAGGGTGAAGATTCATTCCGAAGCAGGGACGGATGTTATTTAGAAAGGAAGGGCATTTGAGGCAAAGATGAGGTGAAAGACAGCATGGATCGTTCACTGACTGCAAATAGTTGAATCTGACTGCAGTAGAAATTGAAGGGAGCAGGGCTGGAGGAGAGAGGAAGGGGAGTGGTTGGGGGACGCTGGGGAGCGGGCAGAGGCCGGATCGTGGCAGTCCTTGTGAGCCAGGCCGAGGGGTCTGAGCTTGATCCTGGAAGCAGAGAGGAGTAAGAGTTTTGTGCAAGGAGTGCTGTGCTCAGAGATGGGCTCTAGAAAGACCACTCTGTGGGCAGGCGGAAGACCTCAGTCTCTGACTTCAGAGGGGTCCCTGTCCAGGCTCCGGGAGCCAGTCTTGGATCTGTGGACAAAGGGTGTCCCTCTAAAAAGTGCTAATTGCAAACTGGTCAGTCACACTCTGGGACGCTCTGGCCCCAAGACCCCAGGTTCAGCTCCACTCCTACGAGGGTGTGTGTCTACCAGGAAACAGGGCCAGCCTGTCTTCTCGTAAAGAAGCAATAATTAAAATACAACCCTGAGACATCAAGGACCCCGTGAACTCTGTTTGTTTTTCTATACACGCTTCTCTACACGCATTTTAATTTACAATAAATTCTGCCCCTGGAGTTCCCACTAGAGGAATCCAAGCATTCGGTCCGCATCCCCTTACCCATTTCTTGCAGGAACAAAAAGTCCCAATAATTTAGGATGCCATGAGTGATAGGCAGCCTCTAAGATGATCCCTTGGATCCCCACCTCATGATATTCACACCTGCGTGTGGTCGCCCCACATTGCCCCAGGGTTGGTCCGTGTGACCACTTGCATCCAATGGAAGCGATGGCATGTTACTTCCAAGAGAGGTTATGAAAGTCACTTGGTCATGTCTTGGGTCATGCTCCCTCTGTTCTGGATCATTTGTTCTGGGGGAAGCAAACCACGACATCATGAGCAGCCCTGTGGAGAGGCCACATCACGAGGAACAGAAGCCTGCTGCCGACAGGCACTTGAGTGAGCCTGGAAGCAGATCCTCTTAGCCCAACCCAGTTTTAAATAACTACAGCCTCTGCCAACATCCTGACTGCAACTTCATGACACAGCCTGACCTAGAACTGCCCTGTGAGGCTGCCTCCAGATATCTGACCCTCAAAAGTTTGGGGGTAATTTGTTATACAGCACTGAGTAACTAATATACTTCAGCAGGCATTTTAGTATCTAGAACATGGCTTTAGAGAGAGACCTGGGGCTGAGTTCACACCAACCTTGGGATCATAATCAAGTTACTTAACCTCAGTGACTCAACATGCTCATCCCTAAAATGAGGGTAACAGCAGTGCCTACCTCAAAATGTTGTGATGAATAAATGATCAGTTAATGGGTGGGGTGCAATTATCCCAGGGCCTGGTACATGCGAAGTGTTCAATAAACAGGGCTAAACACCATCACCGCTTTTTCAGCCTCTCCTCCCAGCCACAACCAGCTTGTTTGAAGATTTGCAAATCTCTCACTCACTCACTCATATCACTTGTTGTGGGCCTTACTGCCCTCCACTGTGTGGCTGCTTCTGCTGCAGACTCTTTCCTCCATCTCTCCATCTGCCATCTTCCCCCATCCAGGCTGATCATGTGTCTCCTTTGCTCCTTCCCCAGTTCCTATAAGCAGGTGAAAACTCCTGGCTCCCACCATGCACTGAAGATGGTCCTTGTGTTTCTTTCCTAAATTTCATTATCTTTTTCTGTGACTGCAAGAGCCATTATGTCCCCTGAGGCACGCACATAGTAGGCATTCTGAAGAAGTTCATCAAATGAATGGCTCTTGGCCTTAGGCCGCCCCGGAGGGAAGAAGACCCAACCTACTGCTGACATGAACATTTCCCTGCAGCCTCGGTAACTATGTAATTAGGGTTGTGTTTTTCACTCTCATATGTTTCCTTTTACGGCCACAGACAGCTCTTACTATTTCATCCAGTTCCTTTCTGAATATTATCTTCTTTTTCTTTTCTTTTATCTCTTTTCATAATTTCATTTCTCCTTTCAATTTTATCTTTTAAATAGGAGACAGAAAGTGCCTGTATAATTGAGGCCATATAAGTACAGATTAATCAAAGGAGTTGACATAATTTTATTCCTTCAAGAAAGTGCCAACCTGGCTCTGATTAATCCCTCCACCCTGAAGCCAATCAAAGGTGGAGACTCTTACTTCCAAATCCCTGTGCCACCTCCCCTATCCTTGCTGCAAATGCAGACAACACCGCCCAGTGATGGCACCACGTTGCATGGCTTCTTAACCCTGAGACAGCTCTGTTTCTAAGGGAGGAAGTCCAAGCTCCAAGATGCATGGCCTCAGACACACCCCAGTTTTCTGTCTCACAAGGCACCGCATGCTCCACAGCAAGAGGGAATGCCAGGAGTTACCCAACTTGGACTTTAGCCTGGGCACCATCTCTAACTCACCTGGGACATCAGACACATCACCTGGCACCCATGACCCTCAATTTCTTGTCTGTACAATAGGGACAATGATACTACCTTCATAGGATCCGTTTGCCCGGTATTTCTTGGCTGCAGACTCTGAGCCATGCTCTGTGCTAGGGCCAGTGTCAGCCTAGGGAAGACACTTCCTTGCTCACCAGGGCCCTCTCAGCCTAGAGAGGAGCAAGGTCTCTAATCAGACTCTCTTCAGGGAGATGGTGATCATATTGACTGAGAGGTGCGGAGGACATAGGAGAACAGGGAAGAAGGACGGCCAACCAGGCTCAGGAGCACTCAGGGAAGACTTCAGGAGGTGGTGGCAATAGAACTGAAAAGAGTCTTAAAAGAATGAGGAAAAGGAAGCCAAGGGAGATATAAGGGAGGCAATCAAGGCACAGAGCTGAGAACCAGTAGGGTGGATTCGGGCATAGGCATCCACCTGCGGGTGTGCATGGCAAAGCCGGGGATGAGACAACCGCTATGTGGTGTTCCAAGTAACACGAAGCTTGGAGCTGGAACAGGGAGAGTGAAAGGAGCTGGAGAGCCTGGTGCAAGCCGGAACACGGAGGACAAAGATAACACGTATAGGAGTGCTTCGTGAACTCTGAAGCACTCGCACAGATGCGAGGACTGTCCTTTGTTCCAGGACACTTTCCTTTCCAGCTGCCACAGCCCATTCTCACAAAAAACATGCTGAAACCAGCAACTTTTTTTTTCTTTTTTTAATAATCATCCATTCTACATACTTGCAGAGGACAATCAAGTATGTGAATGTTCACGAGTTGTCGTATAATCAAATGATCCTGATTTTCTTTCTAATTTCCCTTTCTTTACTCAGTTGTGTTTCTACTGATTTCATGTTTCAGGGACATAAACATCGCTTCTCTGTGTTTTCAGGAATAAACCGGGAGGCGCTTGCTTAACTCCATTACCCAAGAAACAAAATCACTTCTCCCTCCGTACAGTCCTGCAATCCAGTCACCTGTGCTGGAGATGAGAAAGGAAATTACTCTGTTTTTCCTTGCTTTTTTCCTAACTAGTGGTATTTGAGAAAATTAAGTACATTGTGGTTGATCTTCAGGGCCCAGATCCTCAGACAGAGCTGGGGATTGAAATGGGAGAATGCTGGCTGGTTACAGAAACAAATATTTCATGGCATCCCGCAGCCCCTATGAATGTCTTTGTAGATGAAATAATACATTCTGTTTTGACATTACTTGAAAGATTTCCATTAAGGTAAGACTCAGAGCATTGTAACTAGTCCTCGTTTATGAAGCCTGTGGAAGTTTCACTGTTGTGGTAGGAGTGTGAAAGCAGGGAGCATCGACCAACAGTCCAGCACCTTTGGCCACAGCTCTGACTTTGCACATGGTGTGACCTTGAGCATAGCTCCCAGGCTGAATGGGGGCATCTGTAGGGTGGTGGAAAGAGCACTGGACTGGGAAGTGAACAGGCTGGATTTGAACCACAGCTTTGCTGCTCACTAGCTGTGACTTTAAGCAATTTACTTAAACTTTCTGAGCCTTAGTTTTCTCATTTTGTTAAATAGGAATAATAACACCCACCACACTGGATTATTGCTCAAAGTAAAAGACTGAGATGGCACATGTAAGGGGCTGAGAGAATGCCCAGCACATGGGGCTGCTCCACACGGTTGCAAGGTTCTTACACTGCACAGAGATACCCAGCCAAGGGGCACAAGGGGCTTTCATCCTGCCTTGCTTTTTTTTTTTTTTTTAGCCCTGAGCTATCATCTGCCACCAACCCTCCTCTTCTTTATTTATTTATTTATTTTTGTAAGATTGGCACCTGAGCTAACAACTGTTGCCAATCTTTTTTTTTTTTCCTGCTTTTTCTCCCCAAATCCCTCCAGTACATAGTTGAATATTTTAGTTGTGGGTCGCTCTAGTTGTGGCATGTGGGATGCTGCCTCAACATAGCCTGACGAGTTGTGCCGTGTCCACGCCCAGGATCCAAACCAGCAAAATCCTGGGCCACCGAAGCGGAGCATGTGAACTTAACCACCCAGCCACGGGGCCAGCCCCCTCTTTTTTTTCTGATGAGGAAGACTGGCCCTGAGGTAACATCTGTGCCCATCTTCCTCTACTTTATATGTGGGATGCCTGCCCCAGCATGGCTTGACAAGCAGTGTGTAGGTCTGCACCCGGGATCCAAACCGGCAAGCCCGGGCCACTGAAGTAGAATGTGCAAACTTAACTGCTGTGCCACAACTACCTTGCTTTTTTAACTTGCTGTTCAGTCATACAGGTTTTTAAAAGAAATCCTCCCACACAGAGAACTTTTGGATGATTCACCCCCCATAGAGAAAGTCTCTGCAATTTACACAAAGGCAATGCTGGCGGGGTGGGGGGGGGGTCCCTGAGTACAAGGTGAATCCTCACTCCACTCCGTTGGTTTCTGCTCCACCATCTTCCTGCCAAAGACCACCCAGCCTCAGCTACAAATTAGCACAATAGCAGGGACAGCACCGTGCCCTGAAGCAGCCCAACCCCGCTTCAAACGTCTCTGTTAGAAAGGGTTATCTTACAGTTGCAGTTTTGTAAGACAAAGAGAGTTCCAGAGATGGATGGTGGTGATGGTTGCATAACACTGTGAATGTACTTAATGCTACTGAACTGCACACTTAAAAATGGTCAAGATGATCAATTTTATATTATGTGTATTTTACCACAATATAAAAGTTTTTAAAAATTTTAATTTTTAAATATTCAAATATTTTTTTAACAAAAGAGTTCAGCTCTATTTGGTGCTGAGAGGCAATAAACTGATAAGTGGCACAATGGAGGAGGGGAATTTGTCCTCTGATAGTCAGAATTGAGGGGAAAAAGAGTACTGTCTTATGTTTGAGCTGAAATCTGCCTTTACGTAACTTTTCTCCTTGGAGGTCTTCAGGGCCCTAAAGAAAAGCAAATCAGTAAATATCACGAGCTCATTGGGCTAATTCAGCGTAATAGTTAGGTTAGCTTAGATTGCATTATGCTGCAGAAAAAAATCTTTGTGACCTAACACAGCAGAAATATGTTTCTCTCCCACACTGCAAGGCCATTGTGTGTGTGGCAGAGGTGCTTACGCAAGGGGCAGACCCGTGAAGCCTTTACCATGTGGACCACTGTTATCAGTCACGGTAGAGGGAGAGACAGGAGAGTCTTATACTGGCTTCTCCTTGCTGCAACCAGCAAGGGACATATTTCACTCCAGTGGGCCTTTCTTCGGCCAGTCACATGACCCTGCCCACCTACAGGGGGCCCAAGAAATGTGGCGGAGCAGATGGATGGTCTAGTGAGCATTGCTGTCTCTGCGACTTTGATAACTGTGGGCTGATTTGGTTGAGATCTTGGACAGAGTGCTGTCCTCAGGCCTGGTTAGGCCTGGGTCCTACAGGAAATCCCTTTCCCATTGCCAGGGCTCAGTTTTCCCAGCAGAAAACAAACTTGTTAATTACCATGCTATCTACAGCTGGGGAACAGGGCTTGGGCGCTCCGCAAACTGTGCTTCTCCCACGTGTCCCCCGCCACAGGCTTGAGGCATTTGAAAGCACAGCTGGGAAAGACCCCTGCATAATATGGGAGCATGTGAAAAAGAGAAATCTACCCAAGAAGCCACAGCCTTTTTTCAAATGTTTGGCCCAAGGTCCCTCAGAAGCAAATTGTGAGTCTGGGTGGGGAAGTAGGGGTGCATTTCCGTTCCTATTTCACCCGAGCCTGTGGCACCTACAGAGTTCCCCCTCTTTTAATAGCACCTGGGGTGGGAGCAAAGGCTTCGTCTGTGCCCACAGAGAGAACTTTTGTCTCCAGGGGTGTCCAACCTGCCTCCATCCTGAGGATTACTGTAACTTTTTAATTAAGGCAAAGTTTGTAGGGAGTTTGATCTTTTGATGTGGCAGCTGTAGCTGGAAAACAGGCCTACGTTTAAGACTTTACTGCCTGCCGATGGCTCAGCAGCCTACCACCCACATATCAGAGCCCACACCCCATAAACAGCCCAGATCATGTTTCTTTAGAGCAGAGTGTGTGAGAGAAGCCTGGGACCACCATGATGTGGAAGGACCACCGTTGCTAACAGTCTCATGGGGCCTGGACCACCCAAGGGTCCCCAAGGAATAGGGGTAGTGTTTTGAGATGGCGAGGGATGGATAAGGTGACCTCTGGAGACCTTTGACAGTTTTTGGTCTTGGCCTTAATGTTCTACAATACCCAGATGAGAATGGAGTGAGGAGGGCCATGGAGCCAGAAAGAATGTTTCTGCAGCATCTTGACACTAGGATGTATGTTTCTGTGTCCACTAGACAGAGGGAAGGGCGGGGCCCCTCTCAGTCATCTTTGCATCCCAGAGTTCCACATAGACTGGGCTGGTCCTTAGGTGTCAACAGAACTGAAAACTGTATCTTTGGGGAGAGCGATGAATAGAGTAAATTTTGAGCTTGTCACTCTATCTCTATTCCACATCCATTTATGAGTCCCTACTACGTACCAGGTATTTGTCCTAGCACTGAAGATTCATCGGTGAACAGTAACCCTGCTCTCACAGAGCTCGGATTCTGGCGGATCTGAAGTTTATGACAGCCACGGGGATGCATCCTGCTCACACAGTTCACAGTGGCAGAACTGAGACAAGAACTTGGCTCTGCTAGCTCCCACGAGCGCAGTGTTTTTCAAACTTTCCCACTGAGGAGCACCTCCCAGGGTATCCAGGGCCCAAAGCAGCCAGATGCCAGTGTGGTGTTTCTTTGACATTCCAATGCTTTACTTTAAAAATTCATACAACTGTTAAGTTCGTATAGAACTTTCATATCCATGTTTGTTTTACTATAAAGGAATGGTGTAAGTTACTTAACATATATACATATATATATATATATATATATAATGTTAAAAATTTCTGCCTCACTGACCCTCTATCTTTGCATTTCCCTTGGTACACAAACGTGCACTCTTGGGACTCCAGAGTGGGGGACACACATTTCCAGCTCACGTGGACTCTCCTAAATTCCTACAGGCCTTATGACCTGGCTCCTCTTTGCTTGTGTTTTTAAAATGAGTTACCCTATAAGCAGAGTTAAAAACAAATGACATGCAGAGAAAAAATATTTGCAAATTATATTGCCTTCATCTCCCAAATGAATATGCTACAAATCCACAAAGAAAAAGACCACCAGCTCAATACTGTCTACAACCATTCATATTGAAGGGTATATAAATGGCTGTTAAACATAGGAAGCTGTGCTTAACCTAACTCATAATAAGATAAATGCAGATTTAAATTATTCATTTAGATCCGAATGTTGGCTAACACACTGTGCCAGTGAAAGTGTGCAGAAACAGTCATGCTTACTCGCTGCTACTGTTGGGGTGCGGAATGGCACAGGCCCTGCAGAGGACAATTTGGCAATATTATGGAGAAAGCACACTCATAAACAAGATTCTCTTATTAGGTCAATCACTTCCTTTTGAGTGTCAGCTCTGTATTCAGCACTGGCTAGAAACCTCTATGTGAATAATGAAGGATATGCACAGAGCCTGCCCCAAAACGGCTTGTGACCCTTCTTAGGGGCATCGTAGATAGGACATAGTAAACACATTTTACCTTGTTTATCAAGAACTTCCAAATGTAATAAATAGATCATTGAGCATCACAGCAAACCTGCAGGTAGGTATTTTTATTTCCATTTTCCAGTCCAGAAAGCTGAAGCTGAGGGAAATTTGCCCAAGGCCATAATAGAGTAATCCTCGAGCTAGATGCAAACACTAGGATTCCCATGCGCTTTCCAATGAGGCCACACAGCCTGTCCAAAGGGTGGTGTGGCCACCAGCAGCAGGAAGTGTGTGATGGTCCGGAGAAGTGATAGAGAACGTGAACCAGCACAGGGGCAGGTCACTGGAGGATAACCTGTAGGTTAAGAGATGGCATTTGCACCACTCCTACCTGAGTTTGAGGCTTCTCTCTGTTACTTGCTACCGTTGTGACTCTGGATGAGTTACAAAACCTTTCTGAGCCGTAGAATTTTTCTACATAAGGTCCAAGGGATAATAAGATTTTTGTGGGGATTAACTGAGATAATGTCTTTAAAGTACTTAGCCTATTGCCTGCCACACAGTTTGCACTCAATAAACAGTGGTGACAAAGGAGGGGGAGCGAGTGGTGGTGATTATAGGCTTCACGAGCTGGGGCAGACCTGCCACCTGAAGGGTGGGTGGTATCAAGTTCATGTGTGCTTGCATGTCAGGAAAGAGAAGCTCTTCTCTGAGTTGAGACCCTGCTGTTGCTCGAACACAAACCCAGAATGAAGCATCCTGTTGCCCTCAGCAGTGTTTCCAGGAAGGTCGTGGCAGTGGCCCACAAGGCCAAGGAGTCATTGTGTTTCCAACCTGGGTGGACTGAGGCACTCAGAGCTGGCCCAGTGGGAGCCCTGCTCTTTGCAGATGGAAAAGATGAGGTGTTTGCTCAGAGCAGCACTGGGCCCCCAGCCAGTCCATGCCTCTTCCTTCAGCTCCGCCTAGGACCCGCGGGCCGCGGTGGGGCTGCGGGCAGCTCAAGGCTGGAGGAACAGCATCGCATTTTGGAAACTGATTCCCCTTTTCTCTCAAGTCTCCTGGAGTCCAACATTTGAGCTATTTAGAGCAGAAATTGCATTATTTTTAGGAGAAAGGGGAAAATATCTTTCTTCTTGATTTCCCACAGAGGGTTAACTGCTAATGGGGATTCGAGAGGTTTCTGGTGGAGTCCCGAGACTCACCCTAAGTCTCTGAAGCTCTGTCTCGAGGTGAACTTTTAACTCCTGGAATGATCCCTGAAAACTCTTTTTCCCTTCCTATCTTGCTGCCAAATTGACTCCCCAAGTCTGTTCTCCATGTAAAAACACAATAAAACCTTATACAATCAGGAAAGTATTCAAGGCTCATAATAAATAATTGCCCTGTGACGGGTCGATTGGGTCCCCCGCGCACCCTCAGTGGGCCTTTTTCTTTAATAGAACAAATAAAAGGAACAGATGCAGGGCCTCCTGTGCCAACACTGCAGTGGCGGCACAGTCTCGGAAGAAGCATTCTTCCCACACTCAACAAATACATGTGGGGAACAGCAGGACCGCATCCACCCCAGAATGGCTTTGGCCAATGGCAACCCTTTCTTCCTGGGTGTTCCTGGCCTGTCCTCCTCCTTTGCTGCCAATGGGGGAGCGTGTCCACAAAAGGATCACCAAGGCCCAAGTGGAATTCCAATGTTCCAATGGCTCACCCTCTTCCCTTCCCCTCCCACCACTCCCTCTGGCTGGCACTGCCACCCTGGATATTTTTTATCTCTGCCCCATTTCTCCCTCCGCTCCTTCTTTTCCTGCTCCTACATCTCTCTCACCCTCATTAGATCATAAGCTCTTCACAGGCAAGGCCCATGGCTGACTATGCTTGGTATCCTGGAACAGCGCCTGGACATAGTAGGTACCCGGGAAAGTTGTGTCAAATCAGTACATGAAATGAAAACATGGCACCTCTTGAAAAATAAGAAATTAAAGGCCAGACTGTCAGACATATTCTTTCATGGTCGGTCCCAAGGCTCTTTGCAACTTGGGATGTCTCTGCTCCAATTCCCCAAGTGTTTCATGACAACCTCGGCCACATCTGGCTCTTCTGAGTGAAGTCCCATGAGACAGAGCCCAAGGCATTTCTGACACTGCCACCAACAGCACATGCTTGCTGTGGGGGGACATCTGCTGGCCCTGCCTGCTGAGCACACAAACCTCTTCTGCCCAGAGTGCCTCAGTTTTCCTCTCTGGGACTAGATTTCCCCCTCACATGTAGGTCTGGAGGCGCCTGACCTCTGGCCAGTGTGGGCTCAGCCCCAGGGCAGCCAATCAGGCCATCTTTCCCAGGGATCACATCCCCTTGCTAATGACAAAAGGGCAGGAACCGGTGACCCTACAGCGGCACTTGCAAGAGACTGCCTTTGGTCTCTGCCTGCTCCATGCAGCAGGCTTATCCTGCTCTGGATAAGATCTGAGCATCAGTGCTCCCTTCTATTCTGTCTGCTAACCCGTCACCTTCCCATAAGTTCTCTTTTATACTTAAGTTGACTGGGGCTGGTTTCTGTTGCTTAGAACCCAAACACCTTAGATCAGGCTTTCTCAGCCTCAACACTGTGGACATTTTGGACTGGATACTTCTTTGCTGGAGGAATCTCAATGGTAGCCACTGTGGCAGATAACCAGTGAATTGTGGGTCACCTCTATGTCCTGATGCAGCTTAAGCCTCTCCATTGGGTTTCTCAGCCTCAGCACTGCTGATATCTTGGACTGGATAATTCTTTGTTGTGGGGCTATCCTGTGCATTGTAGAATGGTTATCAACATCCCTGGCCTCTACCCACCAAATGCCAGTTGCAGCCCCCTGGTTGTGGCAAATATCTCCAAATACAGCAAAATTGTCCCTAGGAGGTAGAACCACTGGTGTAAACAGATTTTGTGGTTGAGAACCAGTGTCCGTGAACAGACTGGCGGTCGAGTCTGCATCATTCAGTGAGGCATGGAGTCAGAAGTCAGAGGGTCCAGGATAGCTTGCCCTGACCATTCCTCCACTTTGCCCTGAGCTTTCTGAGCCCCCTCCCTTGTGTTGTCTTCCTCCCAGGTCCACACCTGAGCACCAGTGGGAACGAGCTCGAAGAAATGCAAAAAGCTGCTCAGAGCCGACTTTGGAAGATCCGTTACCACCTCACAGTGGGTCTTTACTTGTCAAAGAAGTCAAAAGCTGCTTCTTGGCCAGCTGGGTGAACTCGTTGATAACCAAAGTAAGTGAATAAATATCCAGACCAGTGGAGTCTGTCTGAAGTATCAACATTTCACTTATCATATTGGGTGGCATTCTACAGACAACAGAGAAATTGTTCTCGCAGAGACAAACCTGTCTTTCTTCCATCAAGTGTTCTTTCTGCTGTAATGACCAGCATGGCTGGGGTGGAAGGTAAAACAAGGTGAAATTATAAACCTCGGAGATAGGAAGTCTCAGAAGCTGCCCTTTCAGACAAAGCCAAGCTCCAACCCTTTCTCACACTTCAAATTGAAACCTCTTTGAGATTTTGTAAAACGCCAACTGACATTTCATCCTTCCTTTCTCAGGCAAGCTCTGCTCACCTCAGTGTTTTCTGAGACCACTTACACATAGGTCCACCAAGGACAGCCTGGCTGGTCCAGTTTCAAAAAGGTAAGGTTTAATATGCTGACCTCTGACCTCTGAGCTTTACCAATGCTTGAGGAATAGCTCAGGTTAAAATGGGGGACAGTATTCAGTGTGGACTGGGAGTCAGGGGCCTGGAGATGGGTCCCAGCTCTTTCACTAACATGAAGCTTGGGAACATATTTTCCCTCCTTGGTGTCAGTTTCTCCATTTACAAACTGGTGTTGGAATAAATCAGCAAGTTTTAAGCTTATTTCAGTTTCTCTCTGATAATCTGAACCCACTCCCATGAATACGCCTTTGGCCACACTCACGTAGATGCATCATTTCATAAAATGCATGAAGGTTCTTGGAGCCCTCCACAGCCATGAAGTCCAGGGGAAGTCCACTGGACCAGAAGGTCCTTAAAGAGCTGACCCTGTCTTGACCCTACTTCATGGTAGCTCAAGCCCATCAGATTAGCTTCATGCTATGACACACAGCAGGAGTTCTAAACACATCTGGTTTGGAATCAGCTCCTTCTCTCATTAGCTCTGTGATGCTGAGCAAGCCTTCTAACCTTTCTAAGCCTTATTTTCTTTATTTATAAAATAGTGAGATAATATCCACCCATAGTTAGTTCTAAGTATTAAATTACGTATTGTGTGGGACCACCTAACACCTGGAAAATGCTCGATTCATTTCTGCTCTCCCACCCTCTCCATCTTCCTCCCTTGACCTCTGTCAGTATTAAGTTCCTCTTAAAACAGGAGCAGAAAAGCAGTTAGTACATCAGATTGTTTTGTTATCTGGGCAGGTCCAGGGAAAGGTGTGATTACACACCAACTGCTTACAGAGGAAAATCACTAGACGCGGCATCCCAAGAAGTGAGTCTATATTGTAGGAAGCAATTCTTTATACGCTGTGTGGCTTTGGTTAATTGGCCTAATCTCTCTGAGCCCCCCATCCGTAAACGAGTGTGATAATGCCTCTCGAACAACCACTCACTCAGACATTTCCCCCTCGAAGCCAGGCACTGCACTGAGCACTCTGCATAGAGTACATCATGGATGGCAGGTCTACTGTGAAACAGCTGACTTGGAAGGGCTTTATAAACAGTGAAACATGAGGCAGACATTTTATTTTCACCATTATCGTGGGGTCACAAGAGCTTGTTTTCCATCATGGAAAAAGGAGGGGCTTTTCCAACCAGAAGATCAAGCACATAGAGCAGAAAGTGTCAAGGGCCATCTCAAAAACAAAAGGGGCATGCCAGTTATAAGCTCCTTTCCTGGAGGCAGGGTGAGAAGTACAAGGAGGACAGAAGGCAAGGCAATTTCTTTTCCTATGTGTTTCACATAATATACACCTCTCCTCACTGAAGGTCCAATTTACCCCTTTCTCCTTTAGCATTCAATTCATCATATGCTGCAGCACAAAGCCAAAATGCTGGGTGAAATGGTAAATCTAGTAATGAAATATCTAAAAGATTTATAAATACAGTTTAGGGAGGCTTTGGAAGGTAAGGCAGCACACGGCTAGTCTAACGAAATCCCTGTGCTTCAGAAACTCTCCCCCAGACACCTACATCCAACATGAAGACCTTTTTGTCTTTATTGAGCTGAACTGCCAACTCCAACGTGTGCAAATACAGATTTAACAGACGAACATGCAGCCAAGCCCAGGGCTGTAAGTGTTTGAAAAGGCAGATCTGTTTGATGAGCAAATAATGCGTGATCAATAAAGACTTGTGGAAATGAAATGAATGGAGAGCAGCTCTTTGCTGAACACCTAGTCTAGGGGAGATAGTATGCAAACTGAATGAGGAAAACACAGTGTGGGGCAAGGGGTTGGGGGTCAGGCCTGAGCAGTGTATTTTACACAGATAGTGCTGGTGTTCTTAATCAGTGTGGGCCACCTGGACTGAGAGTAGGACTGGATTTACTAGAAGAAAGCCCTGCCTGGGAGGTACCCAGTGTCTTATCCAAAGAAAGAAAGATAATCAGCAACTGATTAGAGAGCTAGACTAAGCTTTGCAAAAACTAACATCTTAATTCACATAGTCAAAAGGTAGAAGCAACGCAAGTGTCCATCGATGGATGAATGATAAACAAAATGTGATATATACATATGATGCAATATTATTCGGCCCTTAAAAGGAAGGAAATTCTGACACATGCTACAACATGGATGACTGTTGAAAATATTATGCTGTGAAATAAGCCAATCATAAGAGGCCATGCATTATATGATTCCACTTATATGAGGTACTTAGAATAGTCAATTCATAGAGACAGAAAGTGGAATTGTGGTTGCCAGGGGATGAGGGTGTGGGAATGGAGAGCTATTGTTTAATGTGGACAGAGTTTCAGTTCGGGAAGACGAAAAAGTTCTGGAGATGGATGATGGTGATGGTTGCACAATAATGTGAATGTACTAAATGCCACTGAACTGTACGCTTGAAAATTATTAAGATGCTAAGTTTTATATTATGCATATTCTACTACAATAAGAACAAACTAGCATCTTTTGGTATTTATCCCATTCTGACTTGGATTTTTGTTGCCAAGGTGTCAAACTTCACCATTCAATGGTGAGTAACTTGATGTCAAGGACTGGATCTTATTTATCTATGAATCCCCCACTGCGTCTAATACAGTAGTTCTCAAAATGTGGTCTGGGGTTGCTGGGGGTCTTCAAGACCCTTTCAGGATGTTCACAAAGTCAAACTCTTTTCACAATGTTACTAAGACGTGAGTTGCCATTTGCTATGATGGTGTTGGTATTTGCACTGATGCCACAAAAGCCATGGTAGGTAAATTGCTGGTACCTTACCACAAATCCGGGCTGTAGCACCAAACTAGACTAGCAGCATTTTAGTCTGATGCACTCACAATAAAAAAGAAATCTACTTAAGAATGTCCTTGATGAAGCAGTATAAATTATTAACTTAATGAAAGCTTGGCCCTTGAGTACACATCTTTTTAATATTTTGTGGGACAAAATGGGAAGTCTAACAAGCGCTTCTGCTGCATACTGAAGGACAATGGCCGCCTTGAGGGAGAGCACACGTGGTTGTTTGAGTGTCAGGCTGAAGTAGCTGCTTCTTTTCATGGAAATCACTTTTACTCGAAAGCACAACTGATAGACAAACGAAGGTTACTCAGACGCTGAGTATCTGGCTGACATCTTCTTGAAAATGAATAAAGCAAGCCTGTCGCTTCAAGGAGAGCAAATGATGCTCTAGTTGCCAAAGCTAAGAGTCAAGCTTTCAAAAATAGCTTAGGATTTTGACCAACTTGTGTCTACCATCCTGATCTTGAGAGTTTCCCAACACTTACAGGATTTTCTTATGAGAGGAGTGGTGATACAAATTAATGTGAGTTTTTGATGTTGTATAATTAAATGGGTCAACATTTCAAAAAGTTCATATGATGCAGTGAACCGATATTTTCCAAATGACAAAATGAATCATACTCCAAAATCACGTGTGGATAAAAGATCCATTTAAAGCACAAGACAGACCAATGTATTTTAATGTAGCCAGGTACCATTAGGTATCAGTAGGCACCCTGATGTGGTTTCAGATTCCACATCACAACTAAATTTAAGGAACTATCACTTGTTGAGTGTTGGTGTGGTATCAAAGGAGATTATCCACTACTATCTGAAAAGGCAGTGCTCTTCTCTTTTCCAGCTACAAATCAGAGTGAGGCAGGATTTTCTTCACATACTTTAACCAAAACAACATATTGCAAGAGACTAAATGCAGAAACAGATGTAAGAATCAAGCTGTCTTCTATTGACAGATATTAAAAAGAATCGCAAAGGTGTCAATGCCATTCTTCTCACTGATTTTTTTTTTATGTTTTGAAAAATAGTTATTTTTAATAAAAAATTTATGTTAATGTGTAGTAGGTTTTTTATTGCCATTGTTAAATGCATAATTAATTATTGTTAACATTTTTCAGTATTAATTTTTCATTTCAATTCAATTCATTTCATTTCAACCTACATGAAAAAGCTCTTTGGGCTCCTCGGTAATCTTTATGGATGAGAATGTGTCCTGAGATTGGAAAGTCCGAGATCCTCTGATCGACCACAAGGTCTTTAACACATGTCTTAATAAGTAAGTAAATGAATGAATGAATGAGGATGTTACTGGCAAAAAATACGGTTATGAGTGGTGAGAAAGAAAGAAATGGGTTGATGTAGACTTCTTCTAAAGAGTCATTCAAAGTAGGAGATTCAGTGGTTCCAGATTCAGGGATTTCACAGATGGATAAAAGTTTCAAACTATTTTGGGAATTGACATAGAGTGGCCAACTTTTTATTTGGTCAAGTAAGGACATTCAAAAAATAACTACAAGTCTACAGCCTCCATTATTTCCTAAAAGTCAAGACATTTTAACAGAAAAAAAGGAAGGATATAATCTTGGCATAAAGGTCATTCTCCATATTGAATAAATTTAGCTTTTTTCAAAGCTCGCCTTCTGGTCCTTGTTTTTCCTGCTTTGCCATGGGCCAATGGACACTTTGCCCTGCACTGGACTTTGTAACCACCAACCGAGAGCAGGGGTCGGTCAACTTTTGTAAAGGACCAGATAGTAAAGATTTCAGGCTCTGCAGGCCACGCAGTCTCTGCTCCAACTCCTCAGCTCTGCCTTCGTGGCGTGAGAGCAGCCGCAGACGGGTCATGAAGGAGTAAGCACAGCTGTGAGCCAAGACGAGTTTATTTACAAAAACATGTGGTGGCCAGATTTAGTCCAGTGGCCATTGTTTACCAATCCCTGGTCTAGAAAGCTGGGTAGAGGCTTGTGGGGGACCAGGAGAGGCCAATCATACCATGTCAGCACGGATTCTGGAACCACCAAGAGGACCAGCATCACCATTTCCCTGACAAACAGATGAGGGAAATCTGCTTGAGAAGCTGGCTGGCCTGCGAGGGCGCTGTGAGCCTGTCCTTTTAGGCATCTGAGGAATACAGGAGTTGACAAAGTCATCCAACCTCCCCTGGAAGGGCATATTGAAGACAGTGACCAGAGCCTACTGCACTGGCATCCAGAGACAGTGGTCAGATGAAGAAATGGAAGAAAAGCATTGAGATGGCCTGTCCAACAGTGACACGGGAGGTAAGGCACAGACTGGCTCTTGAACCAGAGATCTTTATTGCATGACCCCATAGTTCTAGTACAATGACACTTCCATCTTGCTCCATACTCCCACCTGGGAAATAGAATCTCAGCTTGATTTAAAGGCACATGTCAATGCCCCAATTTCCAGAAAACTCCAAATCCTTGACTTTCTTTCAGAACAAAGTGATGCATTTTCAGAAAGGGAATCTCCATTGCCATCTTCTCCCTTCCAGGATGCCAAGATTTGCCAGGGAGCCCTCGCCAGCCACAGGCACATCTTCCCAACAGCTGCTGATCTGCCCGTCAGATTAGGGGCGCACACAAATGGTGGCAAAGGCAGGGAGAATGAATCACATCGCTTCTGACGTGTGAGCGCCAGAGCCGCGAGCATATGGCCTGGAAGGCTCTCCAGGAATTTCACGGGACATTCCATGCGAGTTGAGACTGAGGCATTCAGGAACCTGGATCCAGAGAGAGAAAAAGAGAGGTTGCAGAAAATATTTTCCTTTGAAATATTTATGACAAATGTGACAGAGAAGAGTTAATATCTGTAATGTAAGGAGCTCATTTGAATCATTTAAGGAAAAAGTAGAAACCCCAAAAGAAAATTGGAAAATTATTATGAACCAATAATTCATGAAAGAATCACAAATGGCCATTATGTTAAAAATGAAATTTATCTTTGCCATTCATAAACAAATGTAAATGACAATAGGACTCATTTTTACTTATGTTTTAAAAGAATAATGCTTAATGCTGCTGTGAGTGCCATCAGAAGGGCACGCTGTGTCCTGCTGAGGGGCATGTAAAGAGATACACACCAGCTGGGCTTCAACCTGGCGATGCATACTGAGAATTACACACACTTTCGTAATCTTTAACTCAGTGACCCCACGTCTATGAACATGCAGAATAAATGAATGGCATCACCTCCTCCTGAGAGAACAACTGCCCCTGTCGGTGGAATCCACACTAATAGCTTTTTCTGACAGTTTCACAAGTCAGTCATTGTGAACTACAAACTAAAACTTGATTGCCTCCTTGGTTTCCTTCACATAGGATGCTGCAAATTCATATACTCCTAGCTTCCTTTCTCTGTGTGTATGTGCTTTGGGGATCCCTGCACATAAATCAGCATTTATTCTCCGTTGAGTCAGCCTATCACTCAATCATTTGGACCCTACAGCTGTCATTCAAAACAGCCTCAGCTTCTCCCAGCTTAGTGTCATCTACAAATGACATCAGTCAGTCACTCTCCTGCCCCATCATCCATATTCCTAGGAAGCGGTGAAACAGGACATGGCTGAGGATGGAGCCCAGTGGCAGGCCATTAGACACCTCCTTCTGCATTGTTGTGAATCCATTAAACAGCAATTGAAGTTACTCAACCTGTTACAAATCTGCTTTATTTAACTAGAATTTGAACATTCTCTTCTGTCTTGTCCACCCAGTAATCATGAAAGGTAATGTCCAATGTTTTGCAGAAGTCCAGGAGAAGGACAATACAAAGGGGAGGAGAGACAGTGCTTCCCTGAGGGACATTTTCTTGACTCTGCCTGGCACTGCAGCACCAGCTTTTCTAGGCCCCCACCTGCCCAGAACCCTGCTACCTCTCTCCCCAACTAGCCACTCCCGGCCCTTCCCTCCAGGGCCTTGCTCACAGCTCCCTTGACCTAAGTGTAAGTGCATGTGAGCTAGCCCTGGCTGCAAGGTGAGACGAGAGGTGTTCGGAATTGGTGTTCAGAGTGAGGGAAGAGAGGCCTGGCTTCACCGTGTACTACCTGCACAACCTCGGACACGTCACTTAAGCTTTCTAATCCTGAAATTACTCACTTGTCAAACGGACATAATATGCCCTGTTCCCCCCACCCCAAGGGTGTTTGTAAAGCTCAGTGAGACAGGGGATGGCATCGTGGCTTGCAAACCAAAGGACTCCACAAGTAGGAGCTGACCAACTAGTGTTACCACTACTACTGCCACTAAACCGCGTCCTTCCCATTGGGTGTGGGGGAGAGATCAATCTTCCTAGAGTGCTAATTGTGAGGGGTGATGGGAAATAACAATGGGGCAGCAGCCCGAGACTTCCCTGTAGACTTCATAAGCAGAAGGGATCTGACATCAGAAAAATGACTCAGCCAAGATTCTAGAATCTTTGAATGGGACCCCTTGAGAGCCAGCCTAGTCCAGTGAGAAAGCCCAAGTCCCAAGGGGGTAAGGGATGTGTTTTGAGGGGCGGTAGAGAAGGGAAGCCTGTGCCATGCCTACGTTTCCAGTGAACCTGCCCCCAGCTTGAATCTGCCCGGGAATCTTGAGTCCACAGTCCTGTTTCCAGGTGTCGTCCTTAATTCCTCTCTTTCTCTTACGCCACAAGGCAGGGACCTTCAATTGTTGTTCTCTGGTGACCTCAAGAGCCTAGAAGTGTGCCTGACTCACAGCAGCACTCAATACATTGTGCAGCTGAGTGAATGCATTTGTTGAATGAATGAACGAGTTCCAGGAGGTGAACAGACTTTTCTGAGAACCCCAGGTACCAGGTGGCAGGGGCTGGGGTGAAACTGCTGCCCCCTCTCTCCTGTCTCTGGATATGCAAGGCAAACAGACCTGCGCAGAGCACATTTCCCCTGACAGGCTTTGAAGTCCTTGCATTTTCACAGGTACTTTTCTTGGCAGCCACTCTGAAGATTTTCAGTCACTCATCATTCACCAAAGATTTGAGGACTGCTTATTTTATACAAAGCAGTGAGTGAAATAATATAACATCTCTGACCTCCTAATCCCTTCCGACCTCCGGTTCTGAGATGGAAATCCCACTGGGGTTGGCAACCTGCCCATAGCTCTAAGCAGGCACAACAATGGACTCCCCAGCAGCTAGGGGCTGTTCTGTCCCTTCTCAGGTTCTGATTTTCCCGGAGGATATTTTGGCCAAGAAGCTCTGCCTGGCCTAAAGTGCCAGACCACACGTACGGATGAGGGTGAAGCTGCGTCACAGCTATTGGAGTTTTTGAGAGCAGGAGGTGGGATCCAAGTGTCAGGGTGGTGACAGGCCCTTGATGGGTTCATCCCGGGAACACAGGATCCCTCAGGACTTGGGGGGGTCAACATAGGGCCACTGAATTCCTGACAACAACACAACTCAAAACACAGAGTCATTTCCTCCCTGTGGCCTGGTTGGGAAGACAAGATTTAGCTCTCGGCATCCTTCAAACAGGAAGAACTTCAGCAAGCCTTCTTGTCTTAAAGAGGAGGTGACTGATGCCCACTGGGATTAAACAGCATGTTCTAGGTCACAGCTGGAGCAGTGGAAGTGACAAGAACTTAGACCTCTGGGCCATTGGCTCACAGTTGATTAAATGGCACCAGGACACATAAAAAGCACCCTGTTTCAAAGTTCATTTGCTGTATAGTTAGTTTCACTCCAAGTTATGTGAGTAACCTGTCTCACTGGTGTGTGATTGAGAAATTGTGTTCTTTAGTAATGAAAGGATTGAGTCCATTTGGGGACGTCCTTAGGATGGAATATTATGTAGCCAGTAAAACTCATATCTTCAGAGCATGTTTCAAGGCATGTGGCAATATCGATGATGTAGTGTTAAATGAAAGTAGCAGGAGACCAATTTATATACGCATAATGGACACAACATGAGGCTATACACAATATTTCCTCTGTGATGGCAATGACTTTAGGATACACCACCGGCGACAATATTTCAAAACAAGGAAACATTAAATCAACTTAAGGAGTACACTGATTTCAGAAACATTAAAGATGAAAAATGTGCATCCAAGAAAGGAAAGATGACATAAATTTGTCACAAATATCTTGTGCCTGTGTGTGTGTGTGCTCGTGCGCATGCACATTAGACCAACAGGAAGTGCACTAAACATGAATAGTGGTTATCTCTGAGGGGAGATTTTTATTTTTATTTCATCTATTCTTTTCAATATTTTTCATTTTGTCTCTGATATGTATATACTAATCAGAAAAAATTAACCTCATGTGAATAACATTAAGAATGAATATTTAAAAAACACACATGACTTTTGATTCACATAAGTATTACAATTTCTATTCTCCAGTCTTGACACTTGTTTAGCTCTTCTCTGTTTTGCTACATTTCTCCCTCCATCTCCTTAGCACGGTTTAACATCCCATCTCCCACGAGCAAATTCGAAGGCCCTCCTGATGCTCTCCCCACCCCGCTGCAGTTTAGCCCTGTGCCCTTGGGTTTCAACCAATGTCTCTTAGGAATTTCAGGTACAATTTCTTGGTGCAGGTGCCACAGACAAGCTTAAGATCCCATCCTGTGCTGCAAGCAGGGGCCTTTGTAAAAAGTACACCTGGGAAAAATTATCTAGACTCCAGCGCTAAAAGAATCTTTGCTGTCCTTTGAGAAAATGGTCAGCTGCGGTATTTAACTCTAAAATCACAAATATTATCTTGACTATATATAACTTTCCTTTCCCCTACCTACTAAGAAGCTCAGAGTCAGGTTTGAAGCTCAACTATGATAACTCTGCTGGTCCCTAGGGTGGGGCTATTTGCATGCTTTTTCTCCTTTGGTTCTGATCCTTGAAACAAAATATTTGATTTTACTGTTTGAGTTGTTTTGTAAGAAGTCACAAATCATAGGTGGAAACGGCATAGAATAAGTAAATAAACTTGCACTCAGTGCTGTCTTCGCCTGACTTCACCTTTCTTCTCTCTTCCCCGTACACTCTGGATCCAACCTACCAATAAATCTTGTCAGTTATGTTTCTAAAATAGGGCCCACATCTGTCTACTTCCCTCCACCTCCACTGTCACCCTCCTGGCCCAGGCCCCTGGACAGTGAGAACAGCCCCCTCGCTGGCCTTTCTGGATCTTCTCTTGTCCCTCCTGTGTTCCACTTACCCCTCAAAGAATACCTTTGACCATCAAATAAAAGCCACTCCCACCCACTCATCTGCATCCCAACATCCTATTTCACTTCCCTTGTAGCACTTACAATGCCTGAAATCACCTTCCTTTGTTTACTTGTTTGTAAAGCCAGAGCCCCATCTTGTTCCCTGCTGCATCTTCAGTGCCCTGGACTGCCCGGAATGTCATAAGTCCTCAAAATTGGTTGGAAGAATGAAAGCCTGGCTCCCTTCCAACATCCACCTAGCCATTGGTACTCATGCAGGGCCGCCACTCCCAACGCTCACTCTATTTGCATTTTTAAACAAGGAGCAAATTGTTGTCCTGCTGGCCCCTTCACCCCTCAGCACAGGGCTCGCCTAACCCAGCCGGTGCCTAGGGAGTCACCAGATCGCATGCTCCTCCTGGCAGGTGGGAAGGAAGGGCTGGGAGAAGGAAGACTGCCGTGGAGAGGAGGACCTGCCCAGGACAACCGTCAGCAGGATCAAGGTCACTGCTGAAAGGGTCAGAGAGTCCTGTGGCCAGACACGTTGCCCTAAGGGTTATTCTCCGTCCCCACGGGTTACCTCATTTGCCAGACATTCAACTACCATACTAAAATTCTTTGCCCTGAAAGAGCAAACCTTCCCAAAGAGACTTTACACAGTCTGAGAGACTTGTTCATGGAGATGAATTCTCTAAGGCAATTAAGAAACTGGGTCCTTCTTTTCTCCAGCTGCGTCCTCCTTGCAAATTGGACACGAGTCCAACTGAGGCTGGAACTCTTATGTCCCCTTTTTGCCAAGAAGGCTTGCTGGCTCCCCCGCCTGCAGGAACGCCTCTCTGCCCTTCACTGCCTCAGTGCCAGGAACTTCTCACTGGCCCCAGGAAGGCATTCACTGGGGTGCAGGGTGGAACTCCCCCAACCCTTTCAGAAGAGATACTACCCAGTTATTCTAGGGACTGGTGACAATCCCTAATTCCTCTTTATGCCACCTTCTCTTGGGGTCACCAGTACAAATCAAGGCCAAGGAATAGCCCCGGGAAACCTGTGGTTTCCCAGCTCAACATGCAAATCACTCTCGTCTCTCCAGATAAGTAAATTCACTGGGAGATTACTGGGGCAGTGACAGGCCTAGGCGGTGCAGGCCCTGGAAACATTCCCCAACCTTTGTGCCATAGGAATGTCGGCACCCAGAGAAGAGGCAGAACAGCTGGAAGGGGACGAAAGTGCCAGATGGCGTTGTGCTGAGGGTGTGGAGGAGGTGGATGGGGAAAGGGGCATCGCTCAGTCCTTGTGATGCTCAAGGCTGGACGGGGAAAGGGGCATCACTCAGTCCTTGTGATGCTCAAGGCTGGGAGATTGGGGTCTCAGAGCCTTTGGTTCAGGAATCCCAGCTAGTTTCAGGACACACCTGGACCCTGCCTCCTGCCCTCAGCCCCAGACACTGACCAGAACTCCCAGGAATCTGGAAAGGAGGCACCAATCGAGGTTGATTTGGGAGACCTCAAAAAATTCTAGGAGGTTAGTCATAAACATACTTTGTTCCCAATTTACAGCTAAGGAAGCTGAGACGGAGAGGGTTATGCAGCAGCCGTTGAGACCAGCCCGAGTCCTCTGGCTTTGATCCGCCACATTCCAAGCCTGCACTGAATCTCAGTATAAGATTTCCATTTCCCTCCCTCTTCCTGACGGGCCCAGCTGAAATCTATGTCATACACATGTATGAAATATTTAAGCCTCTCCCAAGGAGCCTCGTGTCACTTCTAAATCAATTTATTCTAATCTAATCTTCATCTGCCTTGGCTTTCTGGGCCAGCGCCATCAAGGAAACCTCTTGGCAGGTGAGAGAAACTGAAAACACAGAACATTTGTTTTTAATGGTTCCTCCCCAGGCAGCAGTTTCCAATATGGCAAAGTCCACGCAAACCATGAAATATGACTGGTCCTTAGAAATGACCCCTGATGCACTCTGAGATCCATGCAGATGGGTGCCCGCCGACTCATGAGCATAAAGTTGTCAGGAGCCCCTTAAAACTGTAGCAAGCACTGAGGTGAAGTCAGGAAAGCGAATGTGCCCGGCCAACAGCAGAGGGAAGGCCGGGAGAAATCCTGGCAGGAATGCAAGTCGTGGCCAGTCATCGTGTTCCTAAGTGGACTTTTAATAGCTTCAGCCATAAAAGGCACAGTTTTCTCCATCTCTGCCTGGGCTTTAATAGTATTCACTTTTCCCCAGCTCCTTTTGTTTTGATAGGAATGTTCCAAAATGCAGAAACTGGCCTCACCTTGCTTTTCCATTAGGCTCAGCTTTGAAACTGCAGAAGCAAATTCCAGAAGAGGTTGGGCCCAGGGCCCAGGAAGCCTTGGGAGTCCTCCTGGTGGCTGCAGTACCCAGAGTGTGATGTGCCAGGGAAGGGGGCAGTGGAAGCCCCTCCCACTGGACCCAGGATTCCCCAACCTCCAACTGAAGGCTTCCTGCCATCCTGAACTGTCAGCTTCCTGCCTTGTTACCAGCCCCTCCCAGCCAGAATTCCCACCAAGCCCCCATCCCTATGTGAAACATGACCAGGGCGGAAAGTATATGCATAGCTCTGACCCCATGGTTTAAGGTCTTGACCTTGGCAGAAATAAGCTGGGACTTCTGCGCCCCACCCGTGAGTGGTGGGCTTCTCCCTGAACTCTCTATCTCTGGGCTGATGAGTGAGGTCCCACCTTCAACCCAACCTGAGCGAGTGGCTCTGTCTCTGACATTCACTGCTGCAGACTCAGGGACTATCACAAACTGTCAGGAACCTGGTACCTCTCCTGTCTGACTGGAGATTTAATGTTCGAGAACGCAGGCTTGAACAGAATGCAGTTAGGCAGAATGGAGTTCAAATCTTATCTCTGGCACATCCTGGCTATGTGACATCAGGAAATCACTTGACTTCTCTATGCCTTAGTTTGTCTACCTGGAAGATGGGCATAATAATACCAATCCCCGTCTGAGCGGTCAGAGAGACTGTTCATGCAGAGCACTCTGCACACTGCCTGGAGGCCTCCGGACAGGGCAGCTGTTGTGGATAGTTCTCCTCACCTTTGTAGGCACAAGGAGAACATTCCTGCCCCTTGTAGTCAGTGACTCTTGGCTAACTAGCAATGAGCAGAAGTGACCTTTGTCACCTTCAGTGTAGGACACGTAAGAACAGGCATGCTTTTAACACAGTCTCTCCCCTTCGTTGGTGAGCCCTGAAGCCACTTGTTGCGAGGGCAGCATCACTAGATGATGGGGTCTCACCAGCCTGGGTCTCTGAGAGTCTGTGGAGCAGAGCCCTCTACTAACCCCTGCAGGCCTGACGAGTGAGCCAGAAATAAACCTTTATTGTGTTAAGCCACTGAGACTGGTTACTCAGTGTAACTCAGTGCATCCCGACCAATACACCATCCAGCTCCTCCCACCCTCAAATCAGTGCCAGGCCCATGGTCTTTGTTCTGCATTTTGGACTTTGGTTTGGATTTTGGATTCCCTGCTCCTTCCCTGTCCCCCTCCTTCTGACAGTGAGCTGCAGCCCTCAGCCACTCCCACTCAAACCGCCTCTCCTCCCCATTGGCCCACATTGTTGAGGACTGAGCAGGCATGGCCTGGACCAGGGCAGAGGCGGTAGGAGAAGCCAGGGAGGGAGAGAGCTGTCTGGAGCTCCAGATGGATCTACTCCCTTGGGTGCTGAAGCGTTTTGCTTTGACTGGAAGCTCAGGGCAGAGGAGACGCCCCGCACAGACGGGCTGTATGTGCAGCCGCCGTCCACCCCCAGCTCCACGGTCCTAAACTCCTTTCCAACGAGGTGCAGAGAAAGTTCTCTCTAACATTGTGTCTCCTCTGAATCAGCCAGATTTTCACTCTTCTGATGGGATCTAGAAGGTAAAACAGGCAGAATTTTCCATAGGGTTATAGAAAGTCAGAGCTGGAGGGACCATTCACCCCAATTCATTGTGCACGGCCGTGCCTACTAGGGCACCCAGCGGGATGTGAGCTTTCCACGTGCCCAGAAGGGAGGCCTCACGGCAGGTCCGCTGCCCTCCTCTCCCTTGAGTCTCCACTCAGGCTCTGGCACCAGTGCAGAAATGGGGATCAAAGGGTCTGAGGCAGGAAGAGGCGTTAAAGCCTGTGGACGGATGACCACAACCAGATCATCTCCCCTCGGCCCTCTCTCCTACAGGTCATCTGGCCCCTGGCTAGAACCATGCTGTGATGGGCAGTGCACCAACTCCCACAGCAGTGGTTTCATCTTGGACTTGTCTCCACATCTGACGGGATGTCCCTCTCTGCTCCAGATCTGCCCTGTGGGGCCCAGCCCACGGCATCCCTTCTAGAATGGGAAGCCCTTGTAAATCTTCTTCTCTCTGGCTCCCATGGAACCTGGTGTCCTATCCCCTCCCCTCCAGCTCCCCCGCCATTCAGAGTGTGCTCCAGCAGCACAGGCATCCCTTGGGGCTTGTCAAAATGCAGAGTATCAGTCCCACCCCAGACCTACTGATTTAGAACCTACATTTTAGCAAGATCCCCAGATGCCCCCTGGGCACTGTAAGTTTGGGAAGCTCAGCCTAGACACCGTCCACTGACCTCTTAGAGTAGAGGACCCAGGACTCAGGTGTGCAGCACTGGACTCTGACCTCTCTCCTCCTCAGGCTCCTTTATAGCTGCAGGACCCTGGTAACACAAAGGATCCTGGATCCACCCAGATCCTTGAATCTCCTTCACAGGAACTGCTCCTAAGCTGCATCTCCCCATCCAGGGTGGGAAGGAGCTGGAATGTGCCGATTCAGGTATGGAAACTAATGTTTAGTCAAATTAAACATCATTGTTCTTTCAGCTGTGTCTGCTCTACTGTTTAACCCACCAGTTTTCAAACCTGCCTGCGCATGAGGATCAACTTATGGGCTTTTTAAAAAACTCTGATGCCAAGAGCCCGTCCCAGAAGAATTGAATAGACTCTTCTGTTGAGTCTGCAGGTGTCCGAGTTGGTTTGTTATACTCCCTACGCAATTCTAATATGCAATCAGGAGAGAGAAGCACTGGTTTAACACATCTATTAAGGAGTGATTTTTTTTTTTTTGGTCAACTCAAGGCTCTGGGGTCCTTTTGTGTGGGCAGCTCACTTCTCACAGTGATTTTGAATTCACGGCAATCTTATCTGTTAGGTATTGCCACAGTATTGCTGTGCATCAAACAACCACGAAATCAGAGAGAACGCAAAAAGAAGCACTCCTGTAGATGACACATGTGTGGGTCAGCTGGGACAACTCTGCCTGTGTAGATATTGCCTGATCTAGGCTGTAGCGGCATGGTGGCTCTCTTCAGACTGTGGCCCTGTGGGGTCATGCTTCTCTCCGCAACTGCATAGGTAAGGTGATCAGCTCATCCTGGTTTTCCCAGGACTTCCTCAATTTCAGCACAGAAAGTCCCATGTCCCAGGATACCTCCCACTCCTGGGAAAACTTGGATGGCTGGATATCCCATCTCTGGTCAACTTGGGTAGCTGTGCCTCCCGTTCTCTCACTCTCCTTAGACCAGCAGGATAGCTGGGGCATGTACCCTTCAAGACATTGGTAGAGACTCAAGAGAGCAAGCAGAAACAAGTGAGACCTAGGCGCAGACCGGCACGCTGGCGCTCTCCATCGCGTGTCAGCTTTGTCAGCCATATTGGCCAGGAGTCTCCAGTCCCAATTAAACTTCATCCTACTGGATTTAGCCTCACTCCAGGCTGTCACCATCTTTCTGGATCTTTTTTCAGGCATCTGGCATATTGGCCAAAACAAGTTGCACAGCTGAACCTAAAGTTAAGGGGCATGAGAAACTACTCTCCCCTTGATGAGGCGACTGCTGGCACCAGGATGCAGAGAGGAGCGGGGTACGTGACTGGAGCCAATCGTCCCTCCACAGGCAGAGATGTTCTGGCTTCCAAATGCAGGTGACCTAATTCCTCCTGGGTACTAACTCTCCCCGGGGAGCCCCGTGCCCAGGTCCAAGATCTTCTCAACTCAAGTCCTCATCCTGCTCCAGAAGCACATATCTGCTCTGGTACCCATCACCTCTGTGGCTTCACTTGCTCACCTCCTTCCGCTCCTTCTTCATCAATTATCTGGAAAGGGAGGGATGATCTCACGTCAGCCTTGTAAGTCATCTTGACCAGAAATCTCCTGTGCCAATAAACTTTAGCCTACCAGACTTCCTCTCACTTCAGCCTGGCAGGATCTCTTGGATCCTGATTCCTTATCTAATACGTTCCCCATTGCCTCCAGCTCTGCATCCTGGGCCATATTTTTTGTGCACCTGTAACCCAGGTGTCGGCTGAGGCCTCCAGGCCATGAACATCTAGGCACATTTGGATGGAACCCCCAACTCCAAGGCCTGTGGGCCTGCAGACCCCAGCCCTTGGCTTCTTCCCACTCCAGCAGCTTCATGCAAACATCTGCAAACCAACCCTGTGCCCACAGAACTCCACACGCAACCAACACGTTGTAAGTTAGCGACTGATGAGGGCATTGTGGGGTGGGTGGCTCACATCGCAAACCTCACAGTCCACCAACGTCCCAGCCCTGGCCCCTCCACCCATGCCTTTCCTTCCTTCCCTTCCGTCACCCGCTCCCACAAAGCCCCTCTCTGCATCTCCTGTTGGGTCCTTCAACCTCAATAGGGGGCCTATGGGGATCTTAGTTTTTGCCTCAAGAGGAATGTGGGGAATGTTCCGCCATCTCGGTGCATGTTGATTATCTCTGACCAGGTTTTATGTCCCAGGGCTCTATCTTTCCCAGCTACCCAGCAAGCATCTGGACTCTGATCCCAGTTAAGCGCAGTAAATCACAAAGAATAAGTAGGACTTCAAGGGAAAAAATTTAAAAGATCTTCATTGCTTTAAAAATTATGTGGGCTGACTCACCCCATGCCCCTAAGTGTATGACTACAGGCTCCACAAAACAGGAGAAAAAGGACTTCTGACCTTACACCTGACCAGACGCTCTCCAGCCCCACTTGGCAGCCCACCCACAGTTTACCCCTCAAGTGACCAGCTAGAACAGGACCACAGAGTTCAGGGGGCCAGTGTGGAGCTTGGCACCTGCAAATCTGATTCAGGGGTCAGCACTGACACTTAGAGGTTGACTGAGCCTGGCCTTCCAGGGCCCCGCTTTCTCCTGGGCTGACACCCAATGGGAGGGGATGCTACAACAAGTGCATCAGGGTAACAGCCTCAGAGAGATGCCTCAACCCTGAAAAGTGCTGCCCCGAGGTGAGGTGCTGTCCTTATTTGTTGAGATCAGGGAATGCTGATTTCCACACACACATCAGTAAGTCCCGAATGAGGAAGAGGATCCACCATCATGAAAGCCACGTCTCACCCCCAAACCAAACAGGATGGGTTTCTGCATGACCCTGCTGGTGGTGTATGCAGGGTTGCCTCCCTCCGTGGCAGAGTTGACAAAGGAGGGCAAGCTTTGCCACCCTCACCCTGGGTCCCCATCAGAGAGCGTGAAGGGACCCTGGCTACTGCAGGCAGCAGAGCAGGAGGGCTTGGGCAGCTGGGCTCAGGTCAGGCACAGGGGCTTGGGGTCAGCAGGGACAGCCAAATGCCCAGCCCAGCTGCCACTGCCCCGTGCTGGGGCCCTATGGCACCTTCGCTGCCAGGCTGGCAGTCCCCCCTCTATAGATGCGAGGCTGCCCAGCCCGAGGCCGGCAGGCTCCAGCTTGATTTCCCTCCCTTCCCCTGATTGTCTCTCTGCCTCTATCTCCTCTCTTTTTTATTCTTTTCCTTTTCTCTCTCTGTCTCTCTTTATCTTGCCATGTATCTGTCTCTGTCACATCCTACTTCTCTCTTTTTTTTGTTTTTCTCTTCCTCTCTCTGTTTCTTGGCCTCTCTCCATCTCTCTGTCTCTGGAGTAAAGCATAGAGGAGAGGTGAGGAGGAGGGGCCCAATGGAATTTGGCAATCAGACAAAACTGAGTGGAGATTCTCACTGTATCCCATTTAGGACTCAGACAGAGGGAGGGGAGTGGGATCCTAGGAGCAGGTTGAACTTGGGATTGGGAGGAATATTAGGCCATGGGTCTCTTTAGGGGTCCTCAAAGAATGAAGCCCGGGTCCTGTGCTATGCTCCCAGGGTGAGGGAAGCCCTACAGTTGGTTCTCACTGACTCACACTGATTCTATATTCAACAAATATTCTTTAGGCCTTTCCTTAGGTACTGAGCCTTGGCTGGGGCTGGAGACAAGGAGCCAAGGAGACAAGGAGGCAGAGACTCTGCTCTGACAGAGCTCCATGTACAGTGGGGAAAGGGTGAATAAATTACTCAAAATTGTAGGCACCTGTAGCCAAGGGCACCCAAAGAGGAGGGCCAGAACAGCGGGTCCAACAACCCGTGCTCACTGGAGAAGCAAAGCTGGAGCTGAACAGAGAATGGCTTACAGTTTTCTAGGCTAAGAAGGAGGGAGGATATTCTAGAGAGTGTGTCTGGGGAGCAGTGGGCATTGGCTCCAGCCTAAGCACTGGAGGAGTGTGGGGATGCGGCAAGGATGAGACCTGGAAGGGGTTAAAGTCATGTCATGCAAGAAGAGTGGCCTAGCCAGAGGCAATGGGCGGTCTTAGAATGCTGGGAACCATAGGACCATAGTGGGGAGGCCCTTGTCCAACTAAAACTGGGAAAATGATCCTTTCCTCTCCCTACCTTCTGTGGAGAAGGAGAAATGAAGGAAGAGGCCACGTGGACATTGCTGTCTTCCGAGCAGAAGGCGGAGGGCATCTTCTTGGCGTTCCATGTTGGGAAAGGGTGTCATGATGACTATGGTCCTGGTTTCATTCATAAGGGGGGCAGTGGTGGACCACACACCGGGGCTTAGTTTCTAAGTTAAGAGTAGAACCTTAATTTAATGTGATTTCTTCTGCAATTGGGCAGAGATGCCAGTTGTGAGGCCAAAGGACAAAATATTAGTGAAGGATGCAATAAAAGTGGTGCCTTTGGCCATTCGACTTTATGCTGGTCATTAGCCCACCCTGCCAGACTCTTCCTTGCCCAGTCATGCACACAGCATTTCTCTCCCTCCCTGCTCCAAAAGTGCTCTCAGACATGAAGAATGAACAGATATCCAAAGTGGTCAGTGTACAAGTGGGGAAACTGAGGACAAGAAGGGAGAAGGTGCCCACCAAAACTCATAGAATATGCTAGAGCTGAATCAGGCATATGTGCATCTGTCCACGTCAGGGCTTGTGCCACTCCTGGTTTCCTCAGGGGACAGGAAATGTGTGGTCTGCAGGTGTATCCTGAGCATGAGCTGGTGACCTGAATGTCATCCATGCACAGGAGTGGCTGGGAAATCCAATCACAGAAGCCAAATGGCTTCTGAAAATCATCTCTCATGCCTATAGCAGGCCCCTTCATTGTAACTCTCACTGCCACCTTGGTCTATGAGGATTGTCACCATGTCTGCATCTTAAATGAAGAAACTAAGGCTCAAGGAGGGCAGGGGTCCTGATTGAATGCAGAGACCCTAACCAGAGTCTCCAAGCTCTAAAGCTGATGCCTTTTCTCCATCCTGTCAGATGTATGTGGATATTTGCACTTGAATATTGTCACATGACATGGGCATGGATAGTGTGTAGGTATTTATCATATACACATGCATATGCACACATATGCCTGGATACAGGCTTGCGTGCACACAGTTTTTTTTAATCTCCACTTGCCCTGTGCTGCATGAAAAATTAATCTATTGGTGCAGTTACTAATCCTTTTCATTGGGCTCCAAGTAAATGACAGGATCAGTCACCATCACTGCCTCAGCTAAACCCCAGGGCTCTCCCTGGTGCCTTGAATAAGAGTCAGGATGACCCACTTTCTCCAGCTATTCCCTGTCTCCAGGCTGCTTTGCTGGGAAACTGTCAGCCTGATAAATATCACAGGCTTAGCAGGCTAGTTCCGGCTTCCCAGGCTGCCTCTTTTTGGCTGCCCAGCCTGGCTTATGGGACCGAGCCCCAGAATCCTACCCAAAACGTCAGGGTTCAGCTGCCCATACACAGACAGGATCAGTCTGCCTAGCGTGCCAGCGATCACAGAGATGCCCAAGTACAGACCAAGGGCACTCATTCCCTCAACAAGCATTTCCTGGGTACCCCAACTGCATCAGGCACAAGAGCTCAGGATGGGAGCTTAAAAAGACACAGGCTCTGCCCTTGGGAAGATCCCAGCTTGGAAAGGAGCTGGTCATGAAAATAAACCCAGAAATAAACAGCAGAACAAGCCAAGTGTTCTCTGAGCTCAGAGGCGGGAACAATTACTTCTGTTGGGAGGATCAGGGAAGGCTTTTCAGAAGTCACTGGAGTTGAGACTGGAATGCAAATTAGAATATGCCACATCAAGAAGGGAGGGAAGGGCATTCCAGGTGGAAGGGACAGCATGAGCGAAGGCAGGGAGGCAGGAAAGAGCAAAGACAATGTCAACAAGAGATGCTGGAGGGGCAGCTAGAGCCAGATCCTGACTGACCTTGGATGCCAGAGTACGGGACCCCTTTGGCCTCCAGGCAAAGGTCAGAGGAAGCAAAGCAGAGTTTTAAGAGGAGGCACTGCAACATCTAGATAACCCGTCTACATGCCCTGCCCTCCTCTTAGACCATTGTGCCAGCCATGCCTGAGCCTTTTCTACCTCCCAGAGATCTCACTCCCCACGACGGTGCCCTGCCCCTCCTCTCTCTCTTCCTGGGATTTTCCTTTTCATCGGGTATGGAGCATTTTCTCCAGACACCAAACACTGCTCAGTGCAAATGTTGGTAGCTGTAGCCCTCACTGCAGGGGTATTTGCTTGAGGCAGGAGAAATGGAAGGATGGCCAGGATCCGCAAGGCCACTGTCCCCAGGAGTACAAAGTCAGCCTTGCAGGAATGTTCTCTGCATTTTGCAGGGGTACAGACCCCAAGGCTGACCTTTAACTTTGGCCTCAAACCTCCAGGAGCCAAGGTTGATGGAAACAGTTGTGCCTGCCTCTGCATTACTAGGGCCTTCTGGAGCAAGGACCACCACACTTAAGACCCCCAGGTTACTTAGGGGATGGGTGGTCACCTCTGAGTCTGGAACCTGAGTGCTGTCTCTGAGCAGGTGACAGTAAAATCTGTTCCTTCTGCCAAGGCCTCCTCACCAATGTGGACACAAGGATGTGGAAGCACAGATGGGAATAGGCTGGGAAGGCAGCCCCAAGTACAGCTTGGTGATCCTCACACATGGGAGAGCCCTGCAGATGCCCCAGGTTGAGGCTCTCTGGTCCTCAGTTAGGTGGGTGGCCAGAGGCCCTCCACATCTCCCTGGTTCTGAAGCTACAGGAGCCAGGAGCTACGAGAGCCCTGGAGGAGGAATCGGTTGCTTTCTTACATCAATTTGATCAAGATATAACTTTAGTATAACAAACCACACCCACTCAAAGGTATAGTTTGACAAGTGTGGATAAATGAAAGCACCACCATAATTAGAATTCAGAGTATTTCCATCATCCCCCAAAGCTTCCTTGAAATTCAATCTCTCTCTCAACTTCCAGCTCCAGGGAACCGTGCTCTGTGTTCTGTCACTATAGATTAGACTTTTCTAGAGTTTCATATAAATGAAATCATTTGATGTGGTTTCTATGCTTTTGTGTCTGGCTTCTTATGCTCAGGATTCTGTGCTTGAGATCCATCGTTGTTGTCTGTCTCAATTATCACATTTTCATTGCTGAATAGTATTCCATTGTATGGTCATATGATTTGTTTATCCATTCACCTGTAGATAGCCACTTGGGTTACTGATTTGTTTTTGGCTTTTTTGAATATAGTGGTTATGAACGTTCACACACAAGACCTTGTGCAAATACAACATTTCTTATTTTTCATGGGTAAATGCTTAGGAGTGGAATTTCTGGATCATATGGTAAATGGATGTTTAACCCTTTAAGAAACTGCCAAGCTGTTTTCCAAAGTGGTTGTACCATTTTACATCCCCACCAGAGTGTATTAGAATTCCAGTTCCTCCACATTCCTTGCCAATGCTTGCTACGATCAGCCTTTTTAGTTTTAGCCATTCTACTGAGTGTATGTCACTGTAGCTTTATTTGCGTTTCCCTGAGGACTAGAGATAAGTGTCTTCTCACATCCTGACTGGCATCCTGAGTCTGCCACTCTCTAGCTCCATCCTTGCACGATGTACTTCATCTCTCTGGATTTTAATTCCCATGTCTGGAAAAGCTAAGTACCAATCCCTGCCTATCCTCAACCCCCGGCCTCTGTAAAGATGGCGTCAGATAATGTATTGTATTCTGAAGTGCACAAAAGTATTTGCAAGGTAGAAATCCCCAAGTCCCCACTTCTCGTCGCATCAGCTCATTTGTCTTTTATTTCACATTCATCATTTCATTTCAGGAGCCTCCTTGCTAGTTTTCCTGACTCTAGTCTTCCCTCCATCTCATCCTCCACATGGCAGCCAAGGTGGTTATCTAAAGCACCACCAGAACTTGACCTTCCTTTGTGCTTAAAACCAATCACAGGACTTGCCATTGCTATAGGATCCATTTCATTCTTTCAACCACTAATAACATTGATTGAAAACCTGCTATGTGCCAGGCACTGTTCCTGCTTCTGGGAATAAAGAGTTAAACAGAGCAGATAGTCCCTTTCCTTTGCAGAATGAAAACCCATTTTCCTTGTTTTAAAGGAGCAACAGAGGCCCAGAGAGATAAATAGGCTGCCCAAAGACACACAGTGAGGCCCAGAGAGATAAATAGGCTGCCCAAAGACACACAGTGAGGCAGCAACAGAGCAGAGGTTAGAACTAGGCCCCTTGCCCCGTTACCGAACCTGAAGTGAGTCCACTCACTCGTCGCGCAGCAACCAATCTCTGACACCGGGGCTGGTGGAAGAAAGCAGGAACTTTACTTTTGCACAGCGCTGAGCAAGGAGAGAGGGCAGCTAATGCTGAAATCCCAAACTCCCCGAAAAGCTAAAAGGAAGGGTTTTTATTTGGGGCTTTAGGTAGGGGAGGGGGAGCATATGGCCTTGCTGGTCAGAGCTTTCCCACCAGCCTGTCTTTGGCCTTGAGACACTTGCAGAGAGGAGGGAGCTCGTGACCTTGCTGGTCAGCAGCTTTCCCACCAGCCGTATCTCTTTGTGGGGAGGAGATGGTCCAGGTGCTTGTCCTTGATGGTGTCTGTCTCCATGGAGGATAGGGGATTCTGGAGGCAGGAAGCCAGAGAGTCAGCAGGGAATGAGTGTTTTGGTTTTAACCCCATATATGCTGGGTTTCATGTGGGGAAACTGATACCAGGGTCGGTCTCACCCCTAGTCCTGAGAACTTTCTACCACTTCCAGCAGCTTGCTTCTCCTCTGTTTTCTCAAAGCCGCAGTGGTCCAGAGCTAAGTGGAGGCAGCCTGCAGGAGACACCATAGAAATCCACGCCCTCTCTTAGGGAGCCCAGGGGGAGCAGCTCCACTGGGACCCCTTAGCCCAGCTGCCTCTTTCTTCAGAAGCCTTGTCATGAATAATTGCTTCTTGTCTGAGCCCAGACCTGTGACTCATTGGTAAATGGTGCCGTTTGCTCCTGCCTCCTTTCCCCGAGGCACCGCTTGATTTCCAGCCTGTGAGATGCTCTGTCTGCTAAGAGAAGGAGCAGAGCAGCAATCTCGTTAGGTTGCTTGTGGCTGTCAATCTCCCTTTAAATGGAAAAGCCTTGCATGGTGACATTTAAAGAGGGCTCTGCTGTAAATCCTAGCCTGCGTTCCTACTTCTTATAAGATCCCTTGGTTATTCCAGGCCCAATGCCACAGAATGCCAGAGTTGAGAGGGGGACCAATGGAGGCCCCTGAATCCAAGAAAGAGGAATAGACTTGCCAAAGTTCACCCACCAAGCAAAGAGGGGAGATGTGATTAGGAACTCAGATCCACCTCTCAGCTCAGTGTCTTTTTCTGTATCCCATCGTGGCTCTCAAGAGAAATGGTAGTGGCCCTTCCACTTTCTACCTAGGACCCCAGATCCCTGCCCCTGGACTGGGAAGGACTCTCCTCCAACTGCTCCCCCACTCCACACCCCCACATCTCCCTTATCCTCATCAGGCATGTATCAGTTAACGTGCATTGGCAGATCATAGAAACCACTCTGACTAGATCAAAAAGAAAGGGATTTAATTTAGGGAATTAGGTGCTTACGTGTCTGTGGAAGGGCTGGAAGAGGAGGTTGCAGGCTCACCTTCTAGGAATGAGTCCCAAAACGCCGCCATACAACCAGCTTGCTAAAAGTGCTGCTCACTCAGCCATAATCAGACAGCTGGAGGCCCCAACTGCTGTCTCAAAGAGCCACATTGTCTCTGCATGACCTGGAGATCAAGAACCTGCTCTCCCAGGTGCTGGCTCCAGGACTGCACTGCCTCAGAGCCCAAGCCTGAGGGGCTGGGATGGAGGTGCATTTGTCCATCTGTGGCATCTGCCCCAGATACTCCATGGTACTTGTGGTGGTTTCCTCTAGAAAAGGCCAATCTCTTTTTCTACATTAAACAAATCTCTTTGACCTATGTTCAAGTGGTTGTGTAGAGCTTTGTTTAATTTATTCGGAGCCTGTGTCTTGGGCTACCCACCTGTAAAAGGAGGCGAGGTGAGGGGCAGAGCTTAGGACAGAATGGGAAACCTAGATTCCAATCCACATCCGTCTGAGAAGCACAGCCCACTGGCCGAGGGCACAGGCTCTGGAGACTCCCACCTGGGGGTGCATCTGGCTGCATCCCTGTAGCTTTGTGACACCAGCTGAGTCACTGACCCTTCCCTGCATCTCGGTTTCCACATCTATGTAATGGGGTGACAACAACAGCACCCAGAGAGGACAGACAACAATGCCTGACGCTGAGAGAGCAGTTGCTATGGACTGAACTGTGTCGCCCCAAAATTCATATGTTGGAGCACTAATCACAATGTGACTGCATTTGGACCTAGGGCCTTCTGGAGGTAATTAGGAGAAATAAGGTCATAAAGGTGGAGTCCTGATCCAATAAGATGAGTGTCCTTATAAGAGGAAACAGCAGAGCTCTGCCCACCTCGCCACGCGACCCCTGACCCACCGCAAGTGCACACACAGCGGAAAGGCAATGGAGGACACAGCAAGGATGTGGCCATCTGCAGCCAGGAGGAAAGACCTCACCAGATGCTCACCATGCTGGTACCTTAATCTTGGACTTCTAGCCCCCAGAACTGTGAGAAAATCAATTTCTGTTGTTGAAGCCACCTAGTCTGTGGTATTTTGTTATGGCAGCTCGGGCAGACTCAGACAGCTCTTGATTAACGTGAGTTAACATTATTATTCCTAATTGTCCAGCTCTGTGGTGTAGTGCAGGTTAGTTGACGTCCCTCAACCTTAGTTGCCTACTCTAAAGCAGGGTTTCTCAACCTCGGCACTATTGACATTTGGGGCTGGAGAATTCCTTGTTGTGAGACCTGTTCTGTGCATCATAGGATGTTTAGCAGCATTCCTGAACTCTATATACTAGATACCAGTAATGTCCACCCTTGCCCCAGTCCTGACAATCAAAAATGCCTTGGTACATTGGCAAATGTCCTCTGGGGGACAAAATCATCTGTGGTGGAGAACCACTGTGCAGAAGATGGGGACAACTATATTAGTTCCCAGCGCCGTCCTGTAGATTAAACAAGCGATGTGACAGTTATATGTAACCTGGAGGTTATCTGGGTCACCCTACCCTTGAGTAGTAAATAAAATTGGCTCAAATCTTACCTCATATCCTGGGGGAGGTTCAAAGTACCCCCCAAGATTTCCAAAAGTTCTTAAGAGCCAGCAACCATAGTCACCTCTTGCTCCAATTTCCTGTTTCTGAAAAGTTATTGATGTAGCCACTTTTGTCCCTGCATCTTGGGTGGTCTTAAGGTGGAAGATAGACCCTTTTCCTTTACTTCGTAAAGTATCACTCAAAAAAGGCAGCTGAGTGTATCAGCTGTTCCTGAAGTTTCAGGGGAACTCCAACTCAGTCTGATAGGTCACTTGGGTTTGCATATAGGCCTTTCCCAGCTCAACTCACCACGCCGAAGTTCTCGTGGCCACTATGCAGCTCACCCTCCCAGGTTTCCCTTCTCAGACTCCTCCAGGACTTTCACATTTAGCACTCTTGCTGGCTGCCCAGGCCCCAGGGCCAGCCTCTCGAAACAGAATCACCATCACCTCTGCTCTCTGTGGAGGATGAAGCTGCTGGGGAAAGTACCTTCCCACCTTCACCAAAGTAATCACCCCCTTATAAACACAGAGGAATGCTGGCTAAAATATAACACAAGCAAATTTACAACCACATCACTGAGCTCAAAAGCCAAAAGAGAAAATCTTCCCACGCTAGAAACAAAAGAAAATTCAAAGTCAGAGCAGTGAGCAGGAACTAATGCTAAATGGCCCACAGCAGTATAAGAACTAGAGAAAATGCTGTGGTTTAGTACCCATGAGGGAAGAGGAGGCAAGGCAACAGGCCTTGTGCACAAAAGAGGCCAGGAGTGATCTTTCTGCTTAGAGCCAGGAGTCTGGGAAAGCCGTCCGACCGTTCAGTAAAATGAAAAGGAGAAAAGCACCACCCACTCTTCACAAAAGGGTGCTACCCTCCCCAGGGCCGTGAGTGAGAAAGGAGGCACCAAGAGAAGTCAGAACTCCAACACTGCCCCACATGCATGGGAGGGCCCTAAGCCCATACCACCTCAGGTACAAGACCTCAAGGAAAACAATTATAACAAAGCCTACCCAGGTCCAGGGAAATCCCAAGTGCTGTGGCAAAGGCAACTGTGAAACCCAAACCTCCCAGGTGGGAAATGACACCTTCTGGAGATGAGCTTGTAGTAAAAGACAAAAAAGCAGGTGAGGAAAAGTAGACCCCAAGACAAGGATCTCCTACCAGGTCTAACAGGTGTTCTACGAGCAGTAGAGAGGTTGGGGAGAGACAATATTGGAAGAGATCTCAGCTGATTGATGGTCCTCCAGAATCAAAGATATATGTGAGTTCTTATATCAAAAAAGTAGCATAAATTCTAAGCAGGATAAATATAAACACACACTCACATTTGGAGAAGGGGGTCAACACATTAGAAGCTGATACATCAAGCAATCTATCTAGAAGGATATTATTTAAAGCATAAAAGAACTAATAACAATATACCCAAACGAGACAGAGGAGAAACTGAGGTAGAGGAAAGAAACTAACTTCCTTGCTTTTTATGGCAGGAAAATCTCTTGTTATGATTCAAGAAATAGGACGTAAAAGAATATTGCGTATAGTTACAAGGCAACCACTAAAGGAACTAAAAATACTCCATCAACCTTCCAAATTATTAGAGGGAAAACCACTACACATAGCAAACCACAGAAATACAGACCATGAAGTAAAAGACTTTTAAGGGAAGCGATAAATCAGAAAGCATAATATAAAACAATAAGATAGCACTGAGACCAAACATACCCTATCATATCATTAAATGTAATGGGATAAATTCATCTATTATTTATTTTTAAAACTCCTACTTTTGGATTAAAGACTGAAACAACAAATACAGGCTTGTGAAAGACACCTCTGATCCCCCTACTCAGATCTTCTCAGCCTCACCTCTGATTTCAGCTGTGCAGGGTAGACAGTTGTATGGGGCTTGGACTGACCTCAAGCTGGCAGAATCTGGATGCAGCAAGCATGTGCATCTTTTCCCTCTGCCCCCAGGCTCCCCCAGTGCAAGTAGGAGCTCTCTGGGTTTACACATGTGAAGTCTGAAAGTGCAGGAAAATCAACACCTGCAGAGCTAACACCCAACAAATCTTGAGGAAAACCCATCTAGGAAAAGATGTTCAGCCATTAAGTCATCAGAGAAATGCAAATTAAGTCCCAAGATGTGATACCATTTTATATTCATTTTAGGATCAAAAATCAGAGTCCATCGATGCATAGGGATAGAAAGAATATGGATCAAAAACCTTCTGTGTATTAATATCGGAAATGTAAATTTGAAGAATCACGTTAGAAGACAACTTGGCATTATCTTATAAAATTGAATATTCCCATCGTAAGTCCATGCTTTGGTGTATTCCCAAGAGAAACTCTTGCAAATGTACCCTAGGGAACATTGGTAAGAATATTCATGGCAGCACTCTCCATAATAGCAAAACTATGGAAACAATAAAAATATCAATCGACAGGAAAATGGCTAAATTGTGGCATATTTACATAACAAAATATTATATAGCAGTCAAGGTGAATGAATCATAGCCACATGCAACAATATGGCCATATATCTACAAAATATCATACTGAATGAGAAAAATAGGGAAAGCCAGCCATTCTGTAAAATGAAAAGGAGAAAAGCACCACCCACCCTTCACAAAACGGGGCCACCCTCCCGAGTATATCAGGGATGATATACTGCCTAATACCCTTTTTATAAAGTTAATAAAAGCAAAAGATAAACAATATAAGTTTTAGAAGAATAACTACAGGTGCAACAGAAGTACCTTGAAAATAGGGGCAGACAGCTCACATCATATTTAATAGTGAAAGACTGGATGCTTTCCCCTAAGATTGGGAACAAGACAAGGATTCTGCTTTCAACACCTCAATTCAACATTGTACTGGAGGTTCCAGCCAGAGCAATTAAGCAAAAAAATAAATAAATAAATAAAAAATAAGAAAGAAAGAAAGGAATCTATATTGGAAAGGAAGAAGTAAAACGATCTGTATTTGTAGATGACATGATCTTGTATGTAGAAAACCCTAAAGGATTCACTAAAAACCTATTAAGATTAATAAATGAGTTCAAAAATGTTGCAGGATATAAGATTAATATAAAAATCTATCATATTTCTATAAAGTAGCAACAAACACAAAAATGAAATTAGGAAAATAATTCCATTTGCAATAGCATCAAAAAGAACTTAAGAATAAATTAAACAGAAGACATAAACTAAAACTTCAAAATATTGTTAAAAGAAATTAAAGACCTAAGCAAGTGGAGAGACATCTATGTTCATGGATTAGAGGATTTAATATAGATATGATGGCAATGTTCCCAAACTGATCCACAGAATCAACACTATCTTTATCAAAATGGTAGCTTCTTTTTTGGTAAAAGACTAAGAATAGTCAGAGCAATCTTGATCAATTGTTTATTTCTGGACTCAATTCTACTCCGTTGATCAAGATTGCTTTGACTATTCTACGTCTTTTGCATTTCCATAAGAATTGTAGGATCAACTTTTCAACTGATTCTCAACAACTATACCAAGACAATAAAGTGGGGAAAAATGTAGTCTTTTTGGCAAATGGCACTGGGACAACAAGATACCCAAACGCAAAAGAATGAAATTAGGCTCCTTCCTCACACCGTACACAAATATTAACTCAAAATGGATCATAGACCTAAATGTAAGAGCGAAAACTATTAAATTCATGGAAGGAAACATAGGAGTAAATCTTTATGACCTTGGGTTAGGCAGTGGTCTCTTAGATGTAACACTAAAACCACAAGCAACAAAAGAGACAGTAGACAAAGAGAACTTCATCAAAATTAAAAGCTTTTGTGATGCAAATGATAACACCAAGAGAATAAAAAGACAATCCACAGAACAGAAGAAAATATTTTCAAATCCTATACTTGATGAGAGAGCTGTGTCCAGGAAACAAAAGACTCTTACTATCCAATAATAAAAATATAATAAGTAACTCAACTGAAAAATGGACAAAAGATCTTAACAGACATTTCTCCAAAGAAGATACATTAGTGACCAATAAGCACATGAAAAGATGCTCAATGTCATTAGTCATTAAGGAAATGTAAATCAAAAGACAATAAAATACTTCACATCCTCTAAGATGGCTAAAATAAAAAAGGCAGACAACAGTAAGTGTTGATGAGGATGTAGAAAAACTGGAACATTGCTAGAGGGAATGTAAAACAGTGCTGCCACTTTGAGACACAGTTTGGTAGTTCCTCAAGACGTGAAGCACAGAGTTACCATATGACCCAGCAATTCCACTCCTAGATGTATGCCCAGGCAAAATGAAAACATATGTCCTCACAAAAACTTGTGTATGAACGTTCATGACAGCATTATTCATAACAGCAGAAAAGTGGAAATAACTCAAATGCCCATCAACTCATCAATAGATGAATAAAATGTGATATATCTGTACAATGGAATATTATCCCGCCATAAAAAGGAATGAAGTTGTGATATATGCTACAACATGGCTGAACCATGAAAATACCGTGCTAAGTCAAAAAGGACAGCTATAGAAGACTACATGTTGTATGATTCCATTTACATGAAATGCTCAAAAGAGGCAAATCCTCAGAGAAGGAAAGTAGATTAGTTGTTGCCAGGGCATAGAAGGAAGGGAGAAGTGGGAGTGACTGCTAATGACCATGAGGATTCTTTCCGGGGTGACAAAAATATCCTAAAATTAGATTTTGGTGATAGCTGCACAATTCTGAATATGTAAAAAGCATTGAATTGTACACTTTAAATTGGTAAATTGTGTGATATGTGATTTATTTCTCAATAAAGCTATTTAAAAAAAAACAGGTGGGGAATCAAGCGCAAGATTTATGATGATGCTTAATCAAGCTGAAAGGAAGCAGGAGGATGAGGTGTGACTGGGTCACAAAGGTAGACAGAAGTTATTATAAGAGTTCTAGTTTTTCATTGTATGGTAGGTTCACAGATGTTTATTACTAAAAGCAAACAGACATATAACCAACAAATAAATACAGAATAGAAGAGAGCCATGCATGGACCAATAATGGAGTGTGTCATAAACCAAGGAAGGTATTGATTCACTTCTGAACACCTGCGGTCCAAGTAAAATAATTAAAATGAATACCTAGGAAATGATAATAAAAACATTGCCAACGATAACTCATGGGTACAGCTAAAGCAGTGCCCAGAAGAAGCTTTACAGCCTTAACTAAGTTATTTTACTAAATGAAAACTCACTCAATTTAAAAGTCACACAAAGAACAACATATTAGGCATGAGGAAAGCAGAAAGAAAGAATTAGTAAGGATAAAAGCACAAATGCATCAATTCTAAAACAAGAGACAGAGGAATTAGTAAATTCAAAAGCAGATTTTTAGAAAAACACTGAAATCTAGTTTTCTTGAAAAAGACAAGCTAGCCAGACTAATAAAGGAAAAAAGGGGTAAAATCACAAATACACAAAATTAGAAATAAAAATGAAGATATAATCACAGATACAAAGAAAAGTAAGCAAACCATAAAGATTAATGTCAACCCTGCAAATAAATTTGAAAATCTGTGTAAAATGAATAATATTCTATTTGAAATATAATTTATATAGTTATAGAGAATATAATGAGACCAATTATCAGAGAATAAATTGGGATAAATATCAAAGAGCTATTACTTCACTCCCCAAAATACCAGATCCGGAAGTTTCCAAAGACAACTTTTAAAATTTTTTAACACAATCTTTGTTTCTGTGTTATCACTTTTTTTTTTTTAAAGATTTTATTTTTTCCTTTTTCTCCCCAACGCCCCCCGGTACATAGTTGTGTATTCTTCCTTGTGGGTTCTTCTAGTTGTGGCATGTGGGACGCTGCCTCAGCGTGGTCTGATGAGCAGTGCCATGTCCGCGCCCAGGATTCGAACCAACGAAACACTGGGCCGCCTGCAGCGGAGCACGCGAACTTAACCACTCGGCCACGGGGCCAGCCCCATGTGTTATCACTTATTTTTAAATTAAACTTTTTATTTTGAGATAATTTTAGGTCGCCAGGCAGTTGTAAGAAATAATACAGAAAGATCTCCTACACTCTTTATCCAGTTTGCCCTAATGGTGACATCTTGCAAAATTATAGTACACTATCACAACCAGGATACTGACATTGATACAGTGAAGATACAGAATATTTCCATCACCAGGAAGACCCTTCATGTTGCCCTTTCATGGATAGACCCACTTCTCTCTCACCTCTAGTCCCTCCTTAATCCCTGCAACCACTAATCAGTTTTCCATTTCTGTAATTTTGTCATTTCAATAATATTGTATAAACGGAATCACAAAGTATTTTTTTCACTCAGAATAGTTCCCTGGAGATTCATCCAAATTGTTGCATGAATCAGTAATTTGTTCCTTTATATTTCCAAGTATTATTCCATTGTATGGGTACACCAAAGCTCATTTAACCATTCATCTGTTCAAGAATATCTGGATTATTTTGAGCATTTCTGAATAAACCTGCTATGAATATTTGTGTATAGGTTTTGTGTGAATACATGTTTTTATTTCTCTGGGATAAATGTTCAAAAGTACAATTGCTGAGTATATGATCATTGGATGTTTAGTTTTATAAAAAAATGTCAAGATTCTTTCCAGAATGGATGTACCGTTTTATATTCCTAATAGCAATGCATGAGTGATCCAGTTTCTCCATATCCTCGCAAGTATTTGATGTCATCACCATTTTTTTTTCCTGAGGAAGATTAGCCTGAGCTGACATCTGTTGCCAATCTTCCTCTTTTTTTTTGGCTTCACGAAGATTAGCCCTGAGCTAACATCTATACAAATGTTCCTCCACTTTATATGTGAGTTGTCACGACAGCATGGTTGATGAGTGGTGTAGGTCCATGCCTGGGATCCAAACCTGGGAACCCAGGCCACTGAAGTGGAGCACACTGAAGTTTAACCACTATGCCAGAGGGCTGACCCCTCACCATTTTTCATTTTAGCCTTCTGATAGGTGTGTAATGATATCTCATTTCAGTTTAATTTGCATTTCCCTAATGGCCAATGATGTTGAACATCTTTCCATATACTAATCTGTGATCTGTTTACCCTCTTCAGTGAAACATCTGTTAATGAGTATTACCCATTTTCTGATTGAAATGAGTTCTTTCATTGTTGATTTTAAGAGTTCTTCATGTATTCTAGAAATGAGGCCTGTCTCAGATATGTGATCTGCAAATATTTTCTCCAGATATTTAGCTTATCTTTTCGTCCATGTATTGGGGTCTTTCACATAGCAAAGATTTTTAATTTTGATGAGGTTCAATTTATTGACTTTTCATAAGAATCATGTCTTATGTGTCAAATCTAGAAACTCTTTGCCTAGCCCTAGACCCTGAAGATTTTCTTCTATGTTTTTCTATAAGCTTTATAATTTATACTTCACATTTAAGTCCATGATTCATTTTGAGTTAAGTTTTGAATAAGATATGAGATTTAGGTCAAGATTCATTTTTTTTGCCTAAGGATGCCCCAACACTAGTTGTTGAAATGTTTATCCTTACTTCATTGAATTGCTTCTGCACCTTTATTAACAATCATTTCGGCATATCTGTGTGGGTCTAACCTGTGTTCTCTATTCTATTCCATTAATCTATGGGTCTATTCCTCCAACAATATCACACTGTCTTTATTACTGTAGCTATATATTAAGGCAATATGAAGTAGAGTAACTGCTCTCAGTTTATTCTTCTTTGTCAAGACTGTTTTAGCAATTGTAAGTCTGTGCCTTTCTGTTTAAATTTTAGAATAAATTTTTCAATGTCTACAAAAAGTCTTGTGAGATTTTGATAGGAATTGCTTTAAACCTACAGATCAATTTGTGAAGAATTGGCATCTTTCTATACTGAGTTTTCAATCCATGAAAACAACATGTCTCTCCATTTAATTAACTCTTCTTTGGTTACTTTCAGTAGCATTTTGTAGTTTTCAGCAGACAGATCCTGTGTGTGTTTGTTAAGTTTGTACCTAAGTATTTCATTTTCACTGAAGTGATTGTTACTGGTATTGTGCTTTAATTTCAGTTTCCACATGCTAGTATATAGAACTGTGGTTGATTTTTGCATCTTGATCGTGTGTCCTCTGACCTTGCTGATCTCACTTATTAGTTCTAGGAGTTTTTTGTTGATTTCTTATGTAGACGATCACATCATCTGCAAATAGGGACAATTTTATTTCTTCCTTTCCGATTTGTATGTCTTTTATTTCTTTTTCTTGCTTTATTGCAATGGATAGAACTTGTAGTAATATATTGAATAAAAGTAGTGAAAGCATACATCCTTGCCTTGTTGCTGATATAAAAGAGAAAGCAATTAAGACTTCACTGTAAGTATGATTTTAGCTGTAGGTTTTTCGTAGATGCTTTTTGTTCAGTTAAGGAAGTTCTCTTCTAGTCTTATTTTACTGAGATTGTTTATCATGTATCAGTATTAGATTTTATTAAATGCTTTGTGTTAATTGATATGATGGTATGCTTCTATTCTTTAGCCCATTGATATGGTGGCTTACATTTATTGATTTTCAAATATTGAACCAGCCTTGCATATCTGGCATAAATTCTGCTTAGTCATAGTGTATACTTCTTTAGATTTGTTTGGCAATATTTTGTTACCAGTTTTGGGTCTAAGTTAATGATAGATATTGGTCTATAGTTTTATTTCCCTTATTTTGTGGTGGGGGGTTAGCCCTGAGCTGACATCCACCACCAATCCTCCTCTTTTTGCTGAGGAGGAATGACCCTGAGCTAACATCCATGCCCATCTTCCTCCATTTTATAGGTGGGATGCCTGCCATAGCGTGGCTTGATAAGCGGTGCATAGCACCACACTGGGATCCAAACCAGTGAACACCAGGCCACTAAAGCAGAGCATGGGAACTTAACTGCTACACTACTGGGCTGACCCCTCCTTTCCTTTCTTGCACTGTCTTTTTCTGGGTAATACTAGCCTGATAAAATGAGTTGGGAAATATTCCCTCCTATTCTATCTACTGAGACAGATTGTGGAAAATTTATGTTAATTCTTTAAGTGTTTTGTAGAATCTCCAGTTAAGCCATCTGTGCCTGGAGATGTCTTTATCAGGAACTTCCAAGTTATAAATTCGATTTTTTTTGGTAATGTTTATAGGACTATTCAGGTTATTTATTTCTTCTTGATTTTGATAGTTTGTGGTTTTAAAGAAATTGGTCCATTCTTTCTAAATTGTCTAATTTATTAGAGTAGATTTGTTCATAGAATTCTCTTATTATTATTTTAATGGCTGCAGGATTGGTCGTGACGTCCCGTGTTTCATTTTTTATATTGATGATTTGTGTCTTCTTTCTTTTAGCTGTGTAGTAGGCTATACCATCTAGGTTTGTGTAAGTACACTTTATTATGTTAGCACAATGATGAACTCATCTAACAATGCGTTTCTCAGAACATATCTCTGTCATTAAGTGATGCATAACTGTGTTTCCTTTCTTCTCTTTGTCTTAGATTTTTCTTTTTTTTTTTCTAGTTTCTTGAAGTAGGGACTTAAGCTATTGATTTGATACTTTTCTTCTCTTATAATGTAAGCATTTATTGCTGCAAATTTCCCTCTCAGTGCTGCTTTAGCTACATCCCACTTATTTTGATGTGTTGCATTTCCATTTTCATTCAGTTCTATGTATGTTTTAAATTTCCTTTAAGACTTCCCCTTTGACCCATGAATTATTCAGCAGTGTTTAGTTTAATTTCCAACTGTTTGGAGACTTTCCTATTATCTTACTGTTACTGATTTCTGATAAGATTCCATTATGGTCAGAGATCATATTTTATAATCTCAACTATTTTAAATGTGTTGAAGTTTGTTTTATGTTCCAGGATATGGTCTATGTTGGTAAATATTCCTTGCATGCTTGAAAAAATTGTGTAGTCTTCTGTTGTTGGGTGGAGCATTCTATACAAGTCAGTTAGATCCTATTCGTTGATTATGTTGTTGAGTTCTTTTACATCCTTGCCTATTTTCTGCCTATAATCCTATAAGTTGCTAAGAGTAGGATGTTAAAGTCCCAGCGATAATTGTGAATTTGTCTATTTTTCCTTTCAACTCTATTAGTTTCTCCTTCTGTATTGTTTTTTAAAGATTGGCACCTGAGCTAACATCTGTTGCCAATCATTTTTTTCCCCTTCTTCTTCTACCCAAAGCCCCCCAGTACATTGTTGTATATTCTAGTTGTAGGTCCTTCTGGTTGTGCTGTGTTGGATGCCACCTCGGCATGGCCTGATGAGCAGTGCCATGTCCACGCCCAGGATCCGAACCAGCAAAACCCTGGGCCACTGAAGCAGAGCATAGAAACTTAACCGCTTGGCCGCAGGGCCAGCCCCTCCTTCTGTATTTTAAGGCTCACTAGTTTGCTGCATATACCTTTAGAATTGTTGTGTCTTCCTGGTGGATTGATCCTTTTATTATTATTTAATGTTCCTCTTTGCCTGTAAAAATTTTCATTACTCTAAAGTCTACTGTATCTGATATCAATATAGCCAGTCCTGCTTTTTTAAATTAATGTTTGCATGGCATAACTTTTCAATTCTTCATTTTCAGCCTGTCTATGTTTTTGTATTTGTGGTGAGTTTCTTCTAAGCAAGATATTATTTGATCATGTTTTTTAATACATTCTGCCTGTGTCTGTCTTTAATTGGTATATTTGGACCATTTATATTTAAGGTAATTGTTAATATATTAGAATCCGGGTCTGCTATTTTATAAATTTGGTTTCTGCATGTTCCCTCTGTTTCTCGCTTCTCTTTTACTTTTATCACTTTCTTGTAGATTACCTAAATATTTTTAAAATGTCATATTCGTTCATTTATATACATTTTTAGTATATCACTTTGTATAGTTAGCTTAGTGGTGGCTCTAGGTAGTCCAGCATACATGCATAACTTATCACCATCTACTTGTATTGACCTTATATTACTCAGAACACAGTTTAGAAAACTTACTTACGTTTGGGTCCATTTACCCTCCCCACTTTTATATATATTTTTGTAAGTATTTCCTCTACATACATTGAGCACCACATCAGATGGTGTCATAATTTTTGCTCCAAACATCAAATATCATATAAGAAACTCAAGAGAAGTAGGATAGTCTATTATATTTACTCCCGTTTTTGCCCATCCCAATATTGTTTTTCTTTTGTGAAGTTGCAAAACTTATGTTATCACTTCCTTTCCATTTAGAAAAATTTCTTTAGCCTTTCTTTAAGGATGGGCTTGCTATCAAAAATTCTCTTCACTTTTCTTCATCTGAGAATCTCTTTTTTCTCCCTTCACTCCTAAAAAGATACTTTCTTTGAATATAGAAGCTGCTGATGACAATTCTTTTCTTTCAGTACTTGGAAAATGTTGTGCACTTTTGGCCTCAGTGATTTCAGATGATAAATTCTGGGTTCAAACTGGTGTTCCCCCATAGCTTCTTTCTTTCTGGATATTTCAAGGCTTTTTCTTTGTCTTCAGTTTTCAAAAGTTTAGTCACATATCTTGTTATGGGTTTCTTTGGGCTTCTCCTATTTGGGATTCAGTCTGCTTCTTGAACCTATAGGTTTATATTTTTACCAAATTTAGGAAGTTTTCAGCCTTTACGTCTTTGAGGCTTTTGTTCAGGCATTGTCTCTCCCTCTCTTTTCTGGGATTCCAATGATACAAATATTAGTTCTTCTGTTATTGTCTCCCAAGTCCCTGAGATTCTGTTACCTTTTTCCTTCAATTTCTCTGTGTCTATCAGATTGAGTAAATTCTATTGATCTGTTCTCAAGTTGTCTGATTCTATCCTCTGTTATCTCTGCTCTACAATTGAGCCCACTGAGTTTTTATTTGTTATTGTATCTTTTACTTCTATAATTTCCATTTAGTTCTTTTTTTATAAGTTCTTTGTTGAGATTTTCTATTTTTTCATTTGCTTTAAGAGAATTCATAATTGCTTGTTGAAGCATTTTTGTAATGGCTGCTTCAATGTCCTTATCAGATAATCCCAATATCTGATCATCTCAGTGTTGATTGTCTACCATCATTTATAGTGTGGTTTTCCTGGTTCTTGGTATATGTGTCATTTTTTTTATTATATTCTGAACATTTTGGACATTATGGTATGAGCCTTTTTATCCTATTAATCTTTTTTTCGGCAGGCGATCCCCTCGGTGAGGTACAGCAGAGGATGAATAGGCATGTATGTTTAGCTTCCTGCTGGGCCTCACTGCCACCAAGGAGGAGGGCTGACTCATACCACATTGTCACCACAGCTGAAGGAGGAAGCTTAACTACCTCTACCCGCTGGGCCCTACTGACATCATGACACGGTAGGGGAGAGGAGGGAGAGAATGGAAGTGCCAGCTGGCCCCGCCTACCACTACCTCATTCTCCCTCATGATGCTAACTGGGGATGGAGGCTCAGCTCCTCCCTGGACCCCACTGACCCTCCCCTGGTGAAGGATTGGAGCACTGACTGCTTTCACCAGGCAGGGAGTGGAAGACCAGCTCCCTACTCTGCCTGGCCAACAGTATCCCAGCAGTGGAATCAGAGTACCGCCTGGTTCTGCTGGAGAGAAATGGAAGATTATCTCTCTTGGCACCGCTGGAAGTGGGGATCGGAGTGCCGTCTACTTCAGGGAAGTGGGGGTGGAAGCTCAGTTCCTACTCAGCCCTGATTAAACCACGGTTGTGATTAGGTGTGGGTTTTCAATTGGCATTTAGCTGGATAACACAGGTATTGTCGAAAGGGTTTTCTTTTGTTAGGTCAGCTTTTCCCAGTCCTTTGGCTAGGGGTAACAGTTCCTCTTGGAGCTTTATTGGCTATGTTGATGGTTCATAGATAGAGGCTTCCACGGCACCCGGGCTGGGATACAGGGGAGGCAACAAGGAAACTCAGGAACTCTCTGCCATGTTGTTCCTAAGTCCCAAGGAGCCCTCTTCCTTCCAGCTCCCAGAGTCCCTCTCTTCTTGTCTGCTGTGCTATGGCAACAATATTTTCGTTGTAAGAGGGAGGACATGGGAGGAATGGGACTAGTCTATTACGGCTGAACTGGAAATCAGGAATTTTTTCAATGTTCACTTTTTTTTGAAGAATAACATACGGAAAAAGGTACAAATCCTAACTGTCCAGCTTGATGGTATTTCACACACTGAACACACCTGTGTAACTAACACCCAGTTCAAAAGACAGAAAATGACTGCACCCTCAGAAGCTCATTTCGTGTTCCTTTTAACCACTGCGCTTCCCCAAGCGTGACTTCTCACGTGATAGAGGAGTTTTCCTGACAGACTTCACCTTTTCTTCCAATAAGCAATAGAATATTGACTGATTATTTATTTTGGTCCACGTGAAGGCTGGACTTCAGCTCTGGTATAGCTCAATCTACCTCTAGCCTGCCCTTGTTCCTTAGGAATAGTTAATTCTCTGTAGGAGAAATTTGTCTCTCTCACACCAAACACATGGAATCTTTTCCAACACCAATTCTCTGATTCTCCAACACCAACTAGGTGTCCAGTGATTTAATTAAATTCCAACACTAACTATCTAGAGTTAGTGCAGACCCTAGAGGTTAAGGGCTCAGTCCCACAGACTGGCCTCATTTCGGACACCAGTAGCAAGTGCCAGTACTTTTGATCAAACGCCTATAAAGTTGAGAACACCCGCAACACCATCCTCAGGTGCAATAATTCACCAGAATGACTCACAGAACGCAAGAAAACACCTTACTTAGATTTTCCTGTTTATTATAAAGGATACATCTCAGGAACAGCTAAATGGAAGAGATGTATAGGGCAAAGTATGGGAGTGAGAGTGTGCGGAGGGGGTGGTGTGGAGCTTCCATGCCCTCCGCAGGCATGCCACCCTCCCAGCACCCCAACGTGTTCACCAACCCAGACGGTGGTCTAGGGATGGACGGAGCTGAAAGCTCTAACTCTCTGATCAAGGCTTGATCTTTCATGACCAGCCCCATTTCTGAAGCTTTTTAAGGGCCCCCAGCCACCAGTCATCTCATTAGGACACAAAAGACACTATTTTTTTTTTTAAGATTTTATTTTTTTCCTTTTTCTCCCCAAAGCCCTCCAGTACATAGCTGTATATTCTTCGTTGTGGGTCCTTCTAGTTGTGGTATGGGGGACGCCGCCTCAGCGTTGTTTGATGAGCAGTGCCACGTCCGCGCCCAGGATTTGAACCAATGAAACACTGGGCTGCCTGCAGCGGAGCGCGTGAACTTAACCACTCGGCCACGGGGCCAACCCCGACACTATTTTTTTTTAAAGATTGACCCTGAGCTAACATCTGTTGCCAATCTTCCTCTTTGTTTTTTCTTCTCCCCAAAGCCTCCCAGTACATAGTTGTATATTCTAGTTGTACGTCCTTCTGGCTGTGCCATGTGGGATGCGGCCTCAGTATGGCTTGATGAGTGGTGCTAGGTCCACAACCAGGATCCGAACCGGTGAAACACCGGGCCACCAAAGCGGACCGCATGAACTTAACCACTTGGCCACGGGGTTGGCCCCTGAAAGACACTGTTATCACTCAGAAAGTTTTAGGGTTTTAGGAGATCTGTGCCAGGAACTAGGACAAAGACCAAATATATTTATTTTTATTATACTTCATCATAGTTCTCAACTAAAAGCTACCTGATGGGTCTCAGACTCTCATCTTCATGTTGTAAAACTGACAAAAGCTATGCTGCCTTGTACGGTCTTTCTACCTAGGTTCTTAACCTGCTTCTCCATTGACTCCCAGAATTTGGTAAATTGCTTAAAGTAAAAACTAATCATATGCTTGAGCCTCCTCGAAAGTCTACACCAAAAGATCTCCCGGTTTCTTTGTTCTCAGCAGCATCCTCCAACCTGCATAAAGCCTAGATCCCACCTCCTCTCCATTCCCAGAATCAGCTGTAAAAAGGGCTGAAAAGAGTCAGCACACTTTTCCAAAATTATCCCTTCTCCAGAGCTTCTGCTTCTCTAGTTTCTGTTGCCTCAATGTCGTCTGAAACCTTCAAAGAAATGATTTTTATATTTTTCAACATTTTTTTGTATATAATTTTTTTTTGGTGAGGCTCTGAGCTAGCATCTGTTGCCAATCCTCCGCTTTTGGCTTGAGGAAGATTGTCCCTGAGCTAACATCTATTCCCATCTTCCTCTATCTTATACATGGGTTGCTACCACAGCATGGCTTGATGAGTGGAGGGCAGGTCCACACCCGGGATCCAAACCCACGAACACCAGGCCACTGAGGCCGAGTGTGTGAACTTAACCACTTCACCAGAGGGCCAGACCCTTTTGAGCCATTTCTATTATTCTCGGTGAGACTGTGGTTTGCCACAAGCTATTCCATCCCACCTGCAAGATAATCCCATTGATATGGAATCTGAAGTGAGTTTGCTCACCCGTTGCACAGCAAGCCAATCTCTGACACTGGGTGTAGTGGAAGAAAGTAGGAATTTTATTATCGCATGGCACTGAGCAAGGAGAGAGGGCAGCTAATGCTGAAATCCCAAACTCCTCGAAAAGCTAAAAGGAAGGGTTTTAGGTAGGGGAGGGGGAGTATATGGCCTTGCTGGTTGGAGCTTTCCCACCAGACTGTGTTTGACCTTGAGACACTTACAGAGAGGAGGGAGCCCATGACCTTGCTGGTCAGCAGCTTTCCCACCAGTCTGTATCTCCTTGCAGGGAGGAGATAGTGAATCCAGGTGCTTGTTCTTGGAGGTGTCTGTCTCCAAGGAGGATAGTGGATTCTGGAGCCAGGGAGTAAGCAGGGAAAGAGTGCTTTGGTTTTAACCTCAAATATCTTGGGTTTAATGTGGGGAAACTGATATCAGGGCCGGTATCACCATTGCTATTTCAATTGCCCCCAAATTTTTCATCCATAAGAATAATATGTAATGAAAGTGGTACAAAACTGGCACATACCAGATCAAACTTATTTATAAATTTTGATGTAAAACTAATTATTTTTTTCAAATAAAATCTAGCAACACATTAAAAGTATAATACAACATGGTAAAGCAAGAATCATGGCAGGAATGCAAAAATGGTTCAAATTTACCATAATAATAAATAAGTTAAGGGAGAGAAAAAGACATGTTTATCCATACAGATGGAAAAGTAAAGATTATTACAAAGGCAGCTTCCAAGTGTGAAAAAAATCTCTTAATAAAATAGGAATATTTGGACACTTCCTTTGTATAATAAGCCAAAAGTCAGCACTGTACTAAATGTTCAGAGTTGTGAAAAAGGTAAAAATTCCCAGGATCATGATATTATTTAATATTCTTCCAAAAGTAACTATGCATTGAAATTTATTACAGAAATATATAAAATGTAAAAATTGGAAAGAAGAGGTAAAAAAAATTACTTTTTTTGTAGAGGATATAATTCTTTATCTGGAGCTCTCAAAAGAATTAATGAAAAGCTATTAGAAAGAATAACAGAATCTGGAAAATGGCTGGTTACAAAGTTAATATGCCAAATCAGCAGCTTTCCTTTATACAATCACCAAGCACTTTGAAAACAAAATAGAGTAAAAGATTCTATTTACCAAATGGTAAAAGTTGTCATACAAAGGAATAAATATAACAATCAATTTTGAAGATCCAATTTTTAAATTTTAAAAAGCTTTAAAATAGCAAAGAACATGAAAGGAAGCTTGGCTAATGAGAATATATATTCTTTTAGTCCATCAAAAATGCAATATTGTAAACATGTCAATCTTTCTATAATCTATAAATTTAACACAGTCCCAACAAAAATGACCGCACTTACTAGCTTTAAACAACACATTTAGGGGCCAGCCCGGTGGCCAGTGGTTAAGTTCACACGTTCCACTTCAGTGGCCTGGGGTTTGCCAGTTTGGATCCCGGATACGGACCTACGCAGCGCTTATCAAGCCATGCTGTGGCAGGCGTCCCACAGATAAAGTAGAGGAAGATAGGCACAGATGTCAGCTCAGGGCCAATCTTCTTCAGCCAAAAAGAGGAGGATTGGCACAGATGTTGGCTCAGGGCTAATCTTCCTAGAAAAAAACAAACAAACAAACAAAAAAACTACCCTATTATCTTATGGAGGTTTGAAATCTGAAATGGATCTCACAGGGCTAAAAACCAAGATGTTGGTAGTGCTAGAGGACATCAGCCCATCCTGGAAGCTCTAGCAAAGAGTCCATTTCCTTGCCTTGTCCAGCTTGCAGAGGCTACCTGCATTTGTTAGCTCACAGCCCCTTCCACTTTCAAAGCTAGCAATCGTATCACTCTTGCCTCTGCTCTCATCTTCATTTCTCTATCTCTGACTCTAAATCTCCTGCCTCACTCTTTCAATTATAAGGACTCTTGTGATTACATTTACGGCCCTCCTGGATAGTCCAGAATAAACTCCCCATCTCATTATCCTTAATCTCCTCTGCAAATTCCCTTTTCCATGTAAGGTAAAATATTCACAGGTTCTGGGGATTAAGACATGGCCATCTTTGGGTATCATTATTCTTCCTGCCACACCACTCTCCATGAAAGGAATTAAGGGTCCTTAGAGGAATGGCTGATTCCAGGATTTGTTGTGCCAGAAAATAATAAAGGACCAAAGAATGATGGGGGCCTTTCTAAAGGGCACAGAGTCAGCTTGAAGGGATGTACTCATTGCTATTGCAATGTCACTACTCCAGGCCCTTCCAATGAACATAGCTAGAACACACACACTACTCACACGTACATTTACGTTTATTTCTATAGATCTAGATCCAAAGAACCATGAGTTCACAGAGATACCTTCAACTCCAGTCCAATATCACAAGATCCATCCTAAATTTCTCCCTTTCTATATTTGCAATTTCCTTCTCCAACAGTCAGAAACCTGGCTTTCACTATGCATATGATATTTACTTCTTTGACCAATCCCCCTGAATGTAAGCAATCTCTCACTTTGGCCACCACCTCCTCCCTGCTTGGACACCTTCCTTGCCCGGCTTGGGCTCTGATTGCCCATGGCAGGCCAGCCCCCCGCATGGATATCTTCCTCACATTCCTGGAGCTGGACTATACGAATCAGTGTTACAAATGGAAAAATAAACTTGCAAGAGGAAGCACAAAAAATATGAAAAAAAGAGTGCTAAGAAGGAACTAATCTATCCCATAAATCTAGAATGATTATTAGATATTGGCACATTAACAAAGAGACAGATCAATAGAAAAGGATAAAAAGTCCAATTGTTAGAAAACCCCCAAATAGTAATTTAGTATATAATAAACGTGACATTCTAAAGCAGCAGGAACATATGAGTAATTCAATAAATAATGTTGGGACAATTGACTAAATATAAGAAAACATAAAGTTTCTGGATTCCTACTTTACTTCTTAACCCAAAGCAAATTCCAAGTAGATTAAATTTAAACTGAAAAATACAACCATAAAGTTGTATATAAAAGTTATATTGCATATAAAACATACGTGATGTAGATATACACACAGCATAAAAAGACAGAGGTGGAGACATAATATATCTAGCTAGCTTTGGATTTACCGAATATATGGAGAAGAACTAACATTCTTTTCTTAAAAATTATTTGACATTCTTAGCAAATAAACAGCACTTGTAAATTAATAAGAAAAAGTCCAACCACCAATGGTAATATGAATCACTTATGACTATATGAAAAAACTATGCAAAGTTACTCATCATTAAGTAAATGAAAATTTAAATCACGAATAAAAGTTTTCATCTATCAGCATAGAAAAAAATAAAAATATTTCATAATACACAAACTGTATTGGCAAGAGTGAGAGTATAAACTGGTGCAAGGGTAACTTGACAATTTCAAATTGTTCAAATTAAATATATACATATATATCACTTCAGCAATGCTGCTTTTTAGGAATTTAACCTAATGATACACATTGGGCAAAAATGAATATACAAAGGTGTCCATTGCACTATTACTTGTAAGAAAAGAGAATACTGTAAACAATCCAAATACCCACCAAAATTTGACTGTTAAATACATTATGACTTAACCATCAAATCAAGCACTACGGACGTGCCATCCGACGGCACAGGCCCAGCACCTTGAGCCTGAGAAGTCTGCCAAAGGCAACAGAAAATGTTTGAGACCTGGGGAAAAAAGTTTTCTAAATATAAAAAGAAAACTGCAAACTCAGAATTAAATAAGGTTTAATTGTTTATGAAATGTAACAACGAATAAAGCAAGTGCAACTCAACCGTATATAAATGTAATGAGGTTTAAATCAAAGAACAAAATGAATTATTCATCTGTTGATTGATGCCTCACTCCTCAGAGGCAGAGAATTGAGTTTATCACCCTCTTCCATTCGAGGCAGACTCTCCCCACCTGCCAGGCCATGGCCCTTCTCTTGTTTTGCTTTTCCACCCATGGTTTCCCTCCTAGTTTCCTTCCCACAGTAGGACTGCTCCTAATATGTTTCATTTGTCACTCTCCAACAGGTAGTGAATTTTGTGTTTGTATTTGCTTTAATTTTCTGTAAAAGCACGCTGGATATCTCATTCCTCTTTAAATTTTAATCACTCAACACTACTTTTTTAAGATCTGTCCATATTGCTCTATGTATATGAGTTGACTGTTTCTAACTGCCGCATAGCATTTCCTGGTAAATCTATTCACTTCCCTGGTGGTGGACCCCTAAATAGCCTCCCCCTCTCCACTCCTGCAAACATGCAGAGTGAACAGCTTCTAGGACCCGGTGGGAGCGTCACAGGGAATGCTGGATCATGAGGCATCTGAACATTGAATTTGCCTGTGACCAGACTGCTCTCCATTCACATTTCCCAGAACAGTGGAGTCGAGGTCCCAGTCTCCTGTATCTTAGGTCAAATTTGATGCTAATCAACTTTTGACATTTTGGCCAGCAAATGTGGGTAAATTCATACCTTGTTCCAATGTTCATTGAGCTGTTAGGAGTGACATACACCTCTTTGTCCCTTGGAGTTCTCCTTTTGTGAATTGTCTTCTCATAGTCTTTGCCCATTTTTCCTTTTGGATTTCTTATCTTTTTCCCACCGATATGCACAGATTTCCTTGTACATTCTTGCTATTGATTATTTGTCAGGCATTGCTAATTTTGTCTACCATGACCTTTATGGAATAGAAATCCTTCATTTTGATTTTGTCAGACCTATGCATTGTTTTTTCTCTTGTGGTTGTGTTTTTCCAGGCCTGTTCACGACATCCTCCCCCAGCTTAAAATAAACAGAGATATTTGCCTGTATTTTCATCCATATATTTATCTTTCATCTTTCATATTAAGGGTTTTAATCCATTTTGAATTCACCTTTGTTTATGTTGTGAGATAGAGATTCAATTTTATTTGTCTCCACATAATGAATAATTTTTCCCACAATCATCTTTTTTTACAAAAATCTCACCCCTGATTTGTAGACACCTTTATCATATATCATCTCCATATATGTGAATCTGTTTCTGAGCTCTGTTCTGTTCCACTGCTCTGTTCCTACATTACTAACATACCTTCTTTCTTCTTATTACTATTGCATTGTGATATGCCTAAACTATAGTAGGATAAATTCCTCCTCTTTGTTTTTAGTGTTCAAAATTGATTTGGTTCTTTCTATACTATACTCTTCCACGTGAATTTTTAAATAAGATGATCACTTCCTCAAAAATTTGTGATGAGTATTTTTTTATTTGGAATTGCACTGAATATATAGATTTATTTGAAGAGCATTGACATAGTTACAAAATTCTCTAATCCAGGAATATGGTTTACATATATAATTGTGCATATTTTCACTTACACCCTCTAATAGAGTTTTAAACTTTTTCTCCATAAAGCCCTTATGCAATATTTTTAGGCCAAATTCTAGATATTTTATAGTGCTTATTGCTATTGTGAAAAATTATAATATTTCATATCATATCTTCTTACTGGTTATTGTTGGTGATTGTAGAAGAATGTTACTTATTTTAGTAAGTTGTGCTATTTACTTTTGTAAGCACATGCATAGATTATGTCTGAAAGTATATCCAAGAAGTTTATGAGAATTATTGCCTCTAAAGAGGAATGCTTGGGGATCAGGAGCAAAAGGGAGACCTACTTTTAATTGTATACTCTCTGGGACTATTTGAATTACTCTTTCAATGAAAAACTAGAATATATATGTATTTAAGCATAGAGTTACTGTGTGTGTACTACCTCTCTCTATATATATGCTATATGTAGATTATATCTATCTATTTCTATATCTATGTCAAGAGAGCAGAGATTCAGAATGGGCAAACGTGAGAGGCTGCATAACCCATAAGTTCTCCCCTTGGTGGAGAATGCTTCACCAGCTACACTAAAGATATAGTAATGACCAGTAGTCATTGTCTTCTTGAATTCAGGAAGCTTGATTCTATTCTAACTTGAGAAATCTCTCCTGCTACCTAGTTCATTTTTTCAAACATTTCTTCATCTAGCAAGATAACAGAGAGAAATGTATGTGAATAGGAATTACTCTCAAATCTCTTGAGTGCTGGCAATCACCAAAGCATTATTTGCACACTTCCTTCTCTAACTGTCTCCATGGCACAGATGGACAGTTTTTTATAAAAGTTCTATGATACGTGTGTTCGAGAACTATCCACTTGTCTCACCTGTTAGAGTTTCATACTGGGCAATCTGGAATTCCAGTTGATGTGTGCCGAGTGATATACACAGTATGAGGGATGAGGACGTTAAATGCTCATGAGTCATCTCTTCTTTTTGAAATGAATGACGGAATACTAGTGTTCTCATCTGCTCAAAAAGGGGACTGGACATTTTAACAACAAAACTTTATTTCAAAGAAGTCTTAGGTGGAATGCCAATTGTGGTTGAAACGATGGAGTTCACCAAACATTTCACCTAATCTTTCTCCTTTGCCAGCTCCCTTGCAATTAGGTGACACCACGTGACTAGTTCTGGCCAAATAGGAGTGGTAGCATGTGACAGTTGTTCTGGGCTGGATCCTAGAAGAGTCAGTGTGTGCTCCCTACCCTGCAGTTGTCTCTTCCCCTGCCATGGCCCCTGAAAAACCATGTGCTCCAGATGGTGCAGCTTCAAGAGGGCAGCATCTCTATCAGCCTGGGTCCCAAAGGAACTATGTGGAACAGAGCCCCCAACAACCCACTATTGACTTGTAGCATGAATAAGAAATAAACTTTTGCTGTATTAAGCAGCAGGTTTCTTAGCAGCATACAACAGTATAATCTAGAAAATTAACAAAACATATGAATATTGTCAATTTCTGAGTGAAGGAAGGTGAAGATAGAAGTCCCACAGCCTGACCTGTTTGTCTAGTCTTCAGCATCTCTTCCACCTTCCAAGGACATTAAGTCAACTCTGTACAACCCTAGAAATGTGCACCATGTATTTTGAAAACCAGTGGACTCATCCCCAAATATTTAGAGTTAAATAACCTACTTCTAAACAGGTCAATGAAGAATTCTAGAGAGAAATCTAAAAATATTTGATTTTTAGATGAAACAAATTTCCAAATGAAAATGAAAATATAACTTACCAAAATTTGTGTAATTCGGTGAAAGCAGTGCTTAGAGGAAAAATTATAGCATTCAGTGCATACACTAGAAAAAAAGAAAGGTCTAAATGAATAATCTAAGCTTCCACCTTTGGAAACTAGAGAAAGAAGAGCAAATTTAACCTAAAGCAAGGGGAAGAAAAGAAATAATAAAATTAGAGCAAAAATGAATAAAATTAAAAACAGGCAAACAATAAAGAAAATCAATAAAACCAAAAGCTGATTATTTGAAAAGATCAGTAATATTAATAAACCTCTAGCCAGGCTAACCAAGAAAAAAAGAGAGAAGACACAAGTTACCAATATCAGAAATGATAGAAGGGTCATCTCTACTGATCCCGTGGACATTAAAAGGGTAATAAAGGAACACTAAAAACAACTCTATGCCAAGAATCTAGCAACTCAGATGAGAAGGACCAATTCTTTGAAAAACGTGAATTACCAAAGTTCACACAAAGAGAAATAGATAAGCTGAATAGTCTTATGTCTATTAAAGAAATTGTTCTTTCTGGAAAAGAAAGCTTCAAAGGGTTTCACTGGTGGATGCTACCAAAATTTAAGGGAGAAATAATATCAATTCTCTATAACCTTTTCCATATTGAAAACAGATGGAACACTTCTTCACTCATTCTATGGGCCAATATTACCCTCATATCAAAACCAGATAAACACATTACAAGAAAAGAAAAATACAAACCAATATGTTACATAAATATAGATGGAAAATCCCCAACAAAATATCAGCAAATCAAATCCAAGAATGCATAAAAAGAATTATACACCATGACCAAGTGAGATTTATTCCAGATATGCAAGGCTGGTTCAACATTTGAAAATCAATCAGCGTAATCCACCATATCAAAGGCTAAAGAAAAAATTCATATCATACCAATTGAGGTCAAAAGCGTTTTACAAAATTCAATACCCATTCACAATAAAAAGAACTCTCAGCAAACTAGGAATATTAGCAAAATTTCTCAACTTAATAAAGAACATCTATGAAAAACCTATAGCGAACATCATACTGTATGATGAGAAACTGGGTGCTTTCTCCCTAGGATTTGGAACAAGGCAACAATGTCACTTCTCAGCATTCCTCTTTCCCATTGGACTAGAAGTCCTAGCTGGCTCAATAAGACAAGAAAAAGAAATAAAAATGTACTTATTGGAAAGGGAGAAATAAAGCTGTCTTTATGCATAGATGACGTGATTGCCTAGGGAGAAAATCCCCACAGGTCTCCAAAAAGTCCTGGGACAAATAAGCGGCAGAGCACAGTCACAGGATGCGAGGTCCGTATACACAATCAGTTGCTTTCTTGTCTACCAGCAATGAGCGATTGGAATTTGGAATTTTAACAAACCAGTCAGCTCAAGAATCCCTTTGCATCTTCCAGTTTTAATACTCTATAATGCTATATTCTAAATATCCCATCACTGTGTATTCTATGTCCATGATTCTTTTGTATCCCAGAAATCAGATAAAGTTGCCTAATATCCTTTGAGATCCAAATAAATTTGGCTGAAACTACTGCCCACATCTAGGGTTCCCTGCATCCTTCGTGAGATCTCCAGGAGTTCTGGAGGAGGGGTTTCTTATCCATGACTTTTTGGCTCACATGTGAAAGAACCCTAACTCAAACATATGTCAGATACTATGAGGACTGGGAAAGGACCATTGGATTTAGCAAGGGCATTGGTGACCTTGACAAAGTGATTTCAAAGGGATGAATGAAATCTTCCAGGACTCAGTCTCTGGTTCTCTTTTGTTTTCAGTCTACTCTCACTGTCTTGGAAATCTCAGGGATGGAATTGAGGAAAGCTCTCATTTTGGGGTTTTAAATTCTATGTATAGGTTAACGGTTCCCAAATTCATATCTCCAACCTGGACTTTTATCCTAAATTCCAGACGTCCATACCCACAGGCTCCTTGATAACAATAATCCGTAATCCTGCCTCACAGCTACCCCTTCCGATAACTTACATGGGTTGTGAGGACTCCTGTAATAGCTTTCTAATTGGTCCATCTGCTTCCATCCTTTCCTTCTTCACAATCTATTATCCTAGTGTCCAGACAGATTCAAAATTACAAGAACAGCTCCTTCCTCTGCTCAAAACCCTGTGGTAGTTCCTTATTTCACTCAGAACAAAGTCTTAATAAAAAGCACAAAAACTCTACACCATCTGTACACAACCTCCATTGCTGTTCTGATCTCATCTACTACCTTCTACAGAGTAGTTGCTCACTAAATATTTCTTGGAAGAATGATTCAATGAGTGGGCAGCAAAAGCAATAAACGCTCTCCACTGGTGGCTGATATTTTTGCAAGTTACATCTGTCTAGAAGATTTTGCTTTCCTTGAATTAGATCATGTATGGATATTCTCACAACCCTACCTGAAAAGAAAGTCAGCTCCTTCCTTTGATACACATACGTGTGTACACACACACACCCGCACATCCACAAGACCTTGTGTACAAGGCAGACACTACTGAAATTAAGAAGAAAGAAGGACTTGGGATGACAGCGTATCACAGTAATACAGAACAAAAATTGTCAGATATTACATTTCTCTTTTAAAGAAGTCTCTTGGTCATTTCTGGCAATGTCTTGTTTGGCCAGCCTCCTCTCCCCTTTCTCTTCCCCTCCTCTCCTCTATTCTCTCCCCATACCCAAATTTCTGATAATCATTTCCCCACACAGTGGTTTATCTTCTTTTTGTTTCTTCCTCTCTTCGCAATTCATACTCTTAGAGTTTTACCTTCTTCACCCGAGCAAGTTACTATTTTCTTAAACCAAAATAATCGTCTCCCTAAGAGGATTTTTTGCATCAGATGTTAAGATGATGACTATTCTTTTCATCCCATCTCACTTTCTCTTAAGTTTTAAATTCAAAGTTCTAAAGCCAACGAGTCTAGACGTTATTTCAGGTATCATGTGTTCCTTTTTTTTCATTATTTTTTAATCAAGATATAATTAACATATAACATTATATTAGTTTCAGGTGTACAACACAATGATTTGATATTTATATATACTGCAAAATGATCACCACAAAAAGTCTAGTTAACATCCATCACCATACATAGTTACATAATTTTTTTCTCGTGATGAGAGATTTTAAGATCTGCTCTCTCAGCAACTTTCAAGTACACAATACAGGATTATTAACTATAGTCATCATGTGTTCTAAAACAAGTGACTTTGCAATTCTGTCTTCCTTTCCAAATGAGATGTCTTGGGTGGTGATCCACTGTAACCATCATAAGAGCTGATCTACAGGTGACGGAGTGTCCACAGTAGATTTCCTCTTACCTTGTGCAGCCTCAGGTGTCCAGGAAACCCCTTCACCTGCGAATTCTCTACGTAGTTAATGCGCAGGGGAAGGGAAGAGCATAGGCAGTGGGGCCAGCTGTGGGAGTTGAATCCTGGCTCACTTTTTATTGTCTGTGTGATGTTGGGCAAGCTCCTTTACTTCGCTATGCCACAGTGTCCTCATCTTTGAAGAGGAGGTAGGAGCAGTGCCTACATCATAGATTTGCTGTGAGAACCCAATGAAATAAAACACACAAACACTTAGAAAAGTGCCTGGTACACAGTAAGTGCCCAATAAAGGGTAACCATGGAGACCTATATCAGTTTCTCAGACAGGGTTGGGATAATAATAGACACTCATCTCATTGGGCAAAGGGGGAACATCAGCCCCAGGTCCTCCCACTGTAAGCTTGGTGCTTTTCTCCCTGTTGAGTATCACATTTAGCTGAAACACTTGCATGTCATGTTGGTTTAAGCTCTCACACTACTGCGATCTTGGATAAGCTGCTTTCCTTCTCGGGGCTTCGGTTTCTCCACCTACAAGATCAGCAGTTGGGACTAGATTATCTCCAAGGGTCCTGCTAGTTTTGACCTTAGATATGTACAACCTGAAAGAAATAAAAAACGATCTGTGCTTCCTCTCTAAAGATGAACTTCCAGGCCAGAGCCTCAGGACTGACTGGATGGCTCCAACACACAGATTTCTTAGGGCTTAGAAGACTCTTCTGGAAGAGTTGACACTGAATGATGTCATGAATGTTGTAGAGCAGGGCAAAGCCTGGTGCTTTTCAAACGTGATGTGAAGAGGAGTCACCCAGAGATTTCATTAAAACGTAAATTCTGATTCAGCAGATCTGGGATGGGGCCTGAGATTTCGCATTTCTAACAAGCTCCCAGGTTTGTCAATGCTGTTGGTTGGGGTTTAACACATGCTCCCCGAGTGCTCCAAAGAGCATTGTACACCAGAGAGAGGTAGTAGGAGAGCAGTCATTCCTGCACCTCCCACGCCAACCACGTTTCCCTGCCCTGTGGTGAGCGCTGCCTTGAGCACCATAATCTGTATCCAGTACTGTGCAGCCAACCAGGCCCTTAATTACATTTCCCCGCCAAGGATCTGTCCTCTCACAGATGTGGCACGGTGCTCTTCAGGGTGGCACTGTCCAATAGAACTTTCTGTGATGATGTAAGTGTTTGGTATCTGCACCTTCCAATATGGCAGCCACACGTGGCTGCTGAGCACTTGAAATGCGGCTGGTGAGACTGAGGGACTGAATTGGTAATTTTATTTCATTTTAATTAATATAAATTTAACTAGCCATATCTGGCTAGTGGCTACCATGTTAGAAAGCACAGCTTCAGAGGGCACTTCCATATTGTGGTTCCCTGGAGAGAAAATGGCCTTTAAATCGTAAAGACAGATGGCAACCCCTCCAATTACTATCTGAATGGCCTCTGGCAAATAACCAAACTCTTGGCATTTTCCTCATTGGTAAAACGGGGATGAGCACACCTAATTAGTGAGATTGATTTAAGAATTTAAGTTAATATATATAAAACTCCTGGCACCATACATAATTCATAGTGGATGGCCCCAAAATAATAGCTCTTATGTGCATTTTGTCACCTCCAAAGAGTGTCAGGTCTCCCAAACCCAAATCTGGAACCCCACTCTCAATATTCTGTGGCTTCCCTCATGGTACTTAAAGATGGCCTGGGTTCACTCATCAGAAAGGCTCAATGGGAGAAGACACAGTCACTCCCCCAAATTGTGGGATGTTGGTACCTGAAGTCAGAGAGGGGCAGCTGGCTGATTAAGGTCACACAGCCGGTTAGCGGCATGAACCCTAGTCCTCTGAGTCCCAGCTCAAGTCTTTCTTTTATATTGACTTATATTTAAAATTAAAACATTGCTATTTATTAAATACTGACTCCATGTCAAACACTGAACCAGATCCTTTATCTAGGTGACCACTCGCCTTCACAATGGCCGTGAAGAATAGATGGGTTAGAATTCTCATTTTTCTAGATTAAGAAACTGAAGGCCAGAGAGTAAGTAATTTGACCTAGATCACACTGCTGTTTAGGGTCAGAATGGGGATTTGAACCACATCCCTCCATTTCTAAAGCTTCTCCTCTTTCCACATTGTTTCCTTTTCATTAAGTGTCCTCTGTACGGTCTCTTCCCCTCCCTGGACTCTCTCCTCCAACCCTTTCCCACCCCAGGACACACACAGAGCCAGCATCCATTCAGCTTACCAACACTTCTCCTGAAGGACAGAAAGGAACCATCCATGCAAGATCTGGAAGAAGTGTGACCCAGACACAGGGAAGAACAAGCACAAAGCCCTGGATGGGGGCAAGCCGAGTGTTTCAGAACAGATGGTTGGAGCAGTGTGGCTGGAGCATGGAGGGCAAGCGGGAGTGAGAGAGCAGGATGTGGATGCAGGCCTTATGGTATGGAATCTGGACTTCCTTCCAAGTTCAGTGGGAAGCCACTGGAGGGTTTTAACAGGGAACAACATGAGCTGATCTATATGTTCCAAAGAGCATAATGGCCTGATGTGGAAGAGCGTAAGGGAGGGGAAACCAGAGGCCAGGGCAATCCATGAGGAAGCTGTTGAAATGAGCTGGTACAAGGGTGATGGAGAAAAGAGAACCAAGACAGGTACATTTAGGAAGAAGAACTGACAAGTTTATGTTTGGGTTGCCATGAAGAGAGACAGAAAGCAGAGTCACACAGAGCTCCTCGGATTTTTGGACTGAGCAGTGGGTGGAAGTGTTGTCATGCGCTGTGTAATCACATTAAAGTTTCCAATTTCAGCCTTGTCATCAACTCACTGTGTGACCCCCCTCAGGGCTAAGGGATGTCTGAGGGTCTTAATGGCCCTAGTGGTTCTTCTATGGTCCCTGCCCTGATCTTAATATACAAATGAAGCAACTAAGTACATCCTAATGAGAAGTATCTGTTGTGCTAATCCAACTCCAATGGGTTGAACTGGATCTAACATCTAATATCTGCTGATCATTAGCCTGACCATAACTGTGTATTAAATATAAATTGAGATTTCTGCTCGAGATCCCAGTTCATGGACTTAGTGTTATCTGGACGTGGCAGCTGAGGCTGGATTGGCAGAGAGGGGATGTGTTCTAAGGGGCTCTGTGGACTCCTGGACTGCAGAGCACACCTCATCAACCCACAATCCAGTGCAGGACCAGGAAATGGACATTTGTCATAAACCCTGAAGTTCAGGAGCTGGTCTTTAAGACCAGCAAGGTCCACACAGCAAACAATGCGGAGAGCTGAAAAGGGCATGCAGAACCCAGCAGTTACCCCGAAAAGCTTGCTCCAGGTGGGGGCCTTGGTACAGCAGTGCATGTGCAGAGAGAGCTGCTTGTCTGCTGTGCATTTGCTCTTCTCTCTGATGGGAACAAGCCTTCCTGGGGACACTCTCCCCTGGGATGTTTGAACATCTAGTTCCAGAAGTCACTTAATTCTAAGGTCACCTTCACATATACAGAGACCTTCCTTGACTCCCCAAACTAAAGTGGCCTCCATTGTATTAATCTATTTTGCTGTCTTCATAGAACTTTCCAGGAACCAAATCATCATGGTTATTTAGTCATCTACTTGGTGTCTGGTTGACTGCCCCCACTAATGACTACCCTCACTAATGTGTGAGTCCCCATGAACGTGGGCTGTATCTGCCATGTCATCATCAAATCCCCAAAGCTTGAGACAGTGCCCACTACAGAGGCGAGGGTGAGAAGTCATTGCTGGGGTCACTGATCCCACCAGGGCAGTTGAAGACATTTAGAAGCCCTAAGCCCTGAAACACTGAGCCTCCCAAACATAATGTAAAATGAATTAATTCTCATCTGTCAAGCATATGCAGGAATGTCCAACAATGACATGATTTTTCATTTGAAGCATACTTCAAAGAGCATACTTCAATGCTCTTTGTAAAATTATCAAACATCAGATTCTTCCCAAAATGGCTTTATATTTTTCTAAGTTTGTTTGTTTCATTTTTGGTGTCCCTTCTTTGTGGAAGCCCTGTTAAGTTCGAAGTCTTCCATCCAGAGAATTTAAAACCTAGAATCAAGCTGTGTACAACCTATCTTAGAATTTATAGCTCGGAGCAGGGGATCTCATCAGGACCCGTGGACCTGGGGGAGGTTCACAGGCTCCATGAATCTGCTGAAATCAGATGCAAAATTGTGAGTTTATGTCTTGGGGGAGATTCCTCATCTTCCATCATATTATCAAAGGGTCTACAACACCAAAAGGCCAAGAACCACTGAAGTCAACTCATGGCATTGAAGACACTCCTAATAGATCTGAGGCTCCTAAAAACTAGTGACGTAATCAGTGCAACCACTGTGGGAAATTGTTTGCCCATGGCTCCTAAAGCTGCAGGTACACAGAAGCAATGCTTCCACCTCCAGGTTTAACCCATCAAAAATGGTTACGTAGGCACTGAAAGCAACGTGGACAAGAATTGCATAGCAGCTTTATCCATAACAGCCCAAAACTTGAAATTGCCCAAAGGTTTATCAATGATAAACGGATACAAAAATTGCAGTACCTTCATACAATGAAACATCATACTCTAGTGAAAATGAGCAATCAGTAGTTGCATACACAATATTGATGAATATCACGCATACATTGAGTGAAAGAAGCCAGACACAAACGTTGCATCATGCGCAGTTCCACTCCTGTGAAATATGAAGAGGCAGCACTAATCCACGCTGCTAACAGTCAGGAGAGAGTCTCCCCTAGTGAGGGGAGTAACTGAAAGGGGGCACAGAGGGAGCTTTTGTTTCTTAATCTGGGGGCTGGTTACGTGGCTGTGTTCAGTTTGAGAAAATTCATTTAACTACATCCTTATGCTATATGCACTTTTCTGTACATGTCACACTTCAACAAAAAGTGGAAAGAAATTGTAATATCTGCAATGAAATCTAAGCTCTTCAAATTTGAGGCATTTGAGATCTTCCCCAAACTGACTTCAACTTTTGAGCTGAGGGCCTCCCAGAGGCCATGCACAGCGCTTATTGCATGGGGTTGAGATTACCTGGCTAAGGGGCCTGTCTCCACCATTTGACTGGGGCCCAGCGATTGCAAAAAGCCCCTCTTCTCCATCTGACATGCCTGGAGCCTGTCCCCAAGAAGGTGCCCTGCCACATTTGCTGGAAAATGTGCTGCTAACAAGATCTCTTCTCAAGGACATGGAGAAAGCAGGACCCGGGAGTCCTGGACTGGTCCCCACCCTGGCTGGGAGTCACGGGGCATTTGGCTCCTTGGATTGTGGAGAGGACCTGAACGAACCCACAGTTGGAAAAGCACCTTGTGCACCCACTGTAAATCGGCCCACCTGTGTGCAAGGTTAGAGCATTGTTGTTATTGTGGCTAATGATAATAATAATAATTGTTATAATTTAAAATAGCATATTTTGTTCCCCTAACTGTGAGGACCTTTTGAAGCCTGGGGGAGTAGTGTGCAGATGACTTCCAATTTTTTCCAATTTGGCTTTAGAAAAATTCCACATGAAGAGATAGATTGGTCTGGGCAGGGATGCAGACATTACACACAATAAAAAGAGTCAAGAGTAGCGGGGAGAGTTGGGAGCCCCACTTGGCTTTCAGTCACCAGTTGCTGCGTGCCCAGAGCCCGCGCCGGGTTTCCGAGGAGGGCGGTGGACAGAGCACACTGTCAGCGCAGGCCTCCAGTCTGGCTCTCAGACACAGATGGCGCTATCATTCTCTGATCCTGTGGAGGAGGGGGAGGCAGGCTCGTCATTATTGGGCTTGCTAACTGGCCCCCCGGTTGCCTCTGACAGGTGGGCAGGAAGCTCCTGGTCACTGGGGTTCTGGGGCGACGCTTGGCTGATTGGGGGCCATGTATTTTGGTGATGGATGTCAGCAGGAGGGGACAGACCTCCGTCTGCCCTGTGGGGGGCCTGGAGGCTTGTCTCAGAAGACAGATGCCAGGTCCTGCTTTCCCTCCTGAATGAGCCAGAAGTGGCTCTGAGCATGAGGGGAGAGGTGGAGGTGATGGGAGGAGAGAGACCAATGGGTAGCCCAGGATCAGCCCCAAACCTCAGCACAGGCCCCGAGGTACAGAGCCCAGCAGGTTCACCCAGTGTGCCAGGCCCCCAGAGACACCTGTGGTCTGATTGAAGCAACAAGCACTGGCCCCAGGCATCAGGAGGCATTCCTGGGTCGGCTCAGGGAAGATGAAGTATCAGAGGTGAGAGGTAAAGAGGAAAGGAGGGAGGGAAGGGGAAAGGTAGGCAAGGAGAAGGGACGGAAGGCGGGAAAGGACAAAGGACGAGGGAGGAAGGGAGAGAGGAGGAAAGCAAGGCAGAGAATGAGGGCAAGAAGGGAGAGAAGAAAAGGAAAGAGAGGAGGAGGCAGGAAAAGGCTGGACTTGTAGGCACATGGACCATATGACTTGAGACAGCTCACTTACTCCCTCTGCCCATCATTTTTCTTCTTCAACTTTAAAATGGGAGAGGGAAGGGAGAGCTTGTGTTTACTGAGCACTTACTATCTGCCGATACCACTCTGAGTGCCCTACATGTATTACCTCGTTCATTCCTATAAATGGGATGTCACTGTCATCCCACTGGACAGGTGAGGAAACAAAGGCCCAGCGAGGCGAAGAGACAACTCAGGGTCCAGCAGTTATCAACCTACAGCACTGGGATTTGCACTCAGGCACCCTTGTCCCAGATCCCCCATCTGAGCTGCCACACTACACTCTGTCAGCTCAGGGCCGGGCAACAGCATCCCCCCACCATTCATGAGCTCCTAGGGTCCCATGAGCAGAGGGGATAATGACACACACTGGGCTCTTCCATACCTCCACGCCTCTGCATGTGCTGGGTCCTCTGCCTGGAGCCTTTCTCTGGTGGCCACTCCTCTGCCTCCTCTTCCAGGACCCAGCTCACCTGCAGGTCTCCTCCACAAAGCCTCCCCTGAGAGCCCAGGCTCAGTCTTCTGTGCCCACATAGTCCTTCTGTGCCTTCTGACAGTGCTCTTACACTGCAGGAGGGTCATTTGCACATCTGTTCCCCACACTGGATTAGTAGATGTCAGAATAATGGATCCTGTCTTGTCCTCTTTAATATGGCACCTAGCAGAGTAGTGAATTGATGAATATGTGCCCAAGGTCACAGGGCTAGAATCAGAACCTCGACCTTCAAATGTCCAGTGTCCATCAAACTGCTCCTCCCTGCCCTCTCTTGGAATCATAGAAGCAACATCAGATTCTCGAACTGAAAAGAGAAGCAATAGGCCATCATGTCCAATGCCCCAGGTTTGCATATGGGGAAACTGAGACCCAGACAAGGCAAGAGCCACACCCAAGCCCCCCTGACACCCTGCCCACCCTTCTGCAATCTTGCACAGCTGGATCCCGTGGCTGCCTGCAAGGGGCTAAGGAAGTGCTCCCGTTTGGCTACAGCTGTGTGGTTTTGTGGAGGATGCAGCTGAGAATCTGGCTGCACTGGCCTCCACTCGGAAGGCTCTTTGTCCATGGGAAGCTTTGTACTAGAATGTGGTATCAAAAGATTTGACCTGGACTGAGCCAGTGGCCACTTACATCTTCCCATGTTGCCCCACTCCCACCTGAGCTGGGCTTACTCAAGGCAGACAGGCTGCTGGGGAAAACAACAGTGCGTGGGCATGTGATCCAAACAACTATACCTATTCACGCCTGGCGTGTGTCCTGGTGCCATTAGCCATGTTACTTGCTGGCTCTCCTTCAACTCTCAGAATAACTCTAGAAGGGAGGCATTATCATCTCTGCTGTAAAGATGAGAACAAATGAAATTCAGAGAGGGTGAGTAAGCTACCTAAATTTATGCAGCTGGTCACTGGATAAGCAGGAATGCAAAACCTGGCCTGTCGATTGCAAACCCATACTTTTCTCACTTGACAGAAATCCCCATTCCCACATTCTGCAAGAGAGACACTGGCCCCCTTTATCTGAGCATCACAGACCATATTGCCATGAGCTTCTTTGTACCCTGAGAAGGGTCCTCATCCATTTTACAGATGAGGAGACGGAGGCACAACAGAAACAGTGACAACTCCTTTTGGAGCCAGCAGTCAAAGCTGGGGCCCTGACATGCTTCCAAGTTTGCCCCCACCCCTCACCAACCTCTCCTGCCTGAGTAACAGATGCCTCCAGTCCGCGTAGAACCAGGACCATGACCCACCAAGCCCATCCCTCAGGCATCCGTTCCACCTGGAGACCATTCGCCAAGCCCTCACATTCCTCTGGGACAGACAAGCTCTGATGGGTCCCTACCATTGCCGCTCCCTCTCCCTCCCCTCCCAGAAAACAGAGCTCAGAGCTCAGGCATGACCAATAGCTGTAGCTCGTGTTTGTGTAGCTCTTCATACGTGCAAACCACTTACACGCACTCTCATTTAGCCCTCAAAGAGCTAGGTGATGGGAGGAGTAATGACCCTGTTTCACAGAGGAGGCTGCCAAGGCCAGGGAAGTTGAGCAACGTGCACACCTGGTAAGTTGTAAGTGGTGCCGGGCTTCCCCAAGCCCATTCATGTCCTCCTCTCCTTTCAGTCCCTTGCCCTGCCCACCTCTTTGGGGGTGCTCCCTGGATCATACATGCCACTCTGAATTTCTGTCTCAGGGCAACGAACCATGCCACCTCACCTCTTCTACCACACCCTACACAGTTACCCTGACAGCAGACATTTCCCAGGAGGCTCTAGAGTATGAACTGCCCTTTCCCAGCAGGGTGATCCCTGAGAGACACTGTTGCTGTCACCACCAGGAGCCCTGGGTGCCAGCCCCGTAGTCCGTCGTCAAGATAGACAGCAACCTACCACCGGGCGTTGGGTGCTGCTCCAGACCCCCTGTGCCTTATGCTGATGAGAACGCCACAGGTTTCACAACAACCTGCCACTGTTTGCAAAAGAACCTCTCCTCAGAGTCCCCTGTCAGCCAGGAAAATACTCACTGGCCAGCCAGGACCATGGCACCAGCTGCAGCCAGGCTGGGGGCTGAAGATAAGGTGATCCGTGTCGGGCGCTCTCTCTTCATCTCAAAGGGGTGCAGTGTAAGCTCCCATGCTCACCATCATTTGTTCAATTGAAACCCTGTTCACCAAGGCCCAGTGAGGATCTGGATGCCAGAGGAGAGCCCAGGCTGGAAGGTGGAAATGCTGTGTCAGCCACAAACCAGTGAGCATGCAGAGGCCAGGCACGGGGGCCCCTGCAGCATCTCCCAGAGTGTGCACTGTAAAAACATGCAAACCTCCACTGTCAGGGGAGGAGAAAAGCAGAGGCTGTGGACAATTGGGTTAGGGAAACTGAGTTGAATAAAGCTAAACAGGTGACTGCAGGACTTTTCAGAGCCTTTAAAATTCTAACGTGCTTCCTACCTCTCCAAGAAAAGGATAATGTGCAATATTTTGTAAACATGTAGTTTTTCAGAGGATTTCAAAAGAACAATGTCTGTGGAACACCCTTTAGAAAACACTGAGGAAGAAGAAAGCAGGAATAGCTACGTGGAAAGATGGGCTTTAAATTAGTGCTTAATTAATGGTGTTGGGACAGGCAAATAGGAAGAGGAAATATACTACCAGATGAAGGTTCAGTGTTTGCAAAAATGTGGCATTAGAAATGCACAGGTTCTGTTCAGGGAGTAAGGATTCCCCCAAACACATTGTCCCACAAGCTGGTGCCCCGAGAGCAGTGGCGTGTTTGTTTGGTTGCGTGTCTGGCTTCCCAGGAAGATTTTCTTTGACCAGAGTGTTCCGCTGCAGAAGGGAACAGCTGTTGTTTTTCCTGCCCAGCATCCATTCTCCTTGCTTCTGGTAATAGAACCTCAATTTTCTTTGGGGAACATGCTCTCTCTGCCCCTAGCCCATGGGGTCTGGGGGCATTGTAAGCCCCAAGTTTCTCGCCCTGCCCCACAACATACTACACCTCTAACACCATCCTGCACCCATCTGGGATTGGCTTACAGGTGGGCTGATGACTCGTGGTCCAGTGAGATTCAAGCCAGGACTGCTGTTGGAATTCTCGGGCAGGAAGCCCAAGTACTGCCTGGGTTCTGAAACTGGGAGAATGCAAGACTGGAGCTGCTGGAGGCCATTTCTGCCACCTCATAGGGAGAGTTTGTCTGAAAAACGAAACCGCCGCAAAGGTCAGCAGAGCCGAGAGATGGGGTAAAACAGATTTCTGTCAACACCCTATGGGCCCCGCTCCAAGTCGTGCCTGAAGTTGACTGTACCTCTGGGACCTGGACTTTTCGTTACTTGAAATAATAGATTATCTTGTTTCTGAAGCCAATTTGAGTCGGGATTCTGTCACTTGCAATTGAAGTAACAATAGTTGAAACCTGTACAGACTTTTTTGCTATTAACCAAATTGTTCTTCACACATATCATTCATTTATGCATTCAAAATAAGATATATTAGGCACATCTCATGTACATGTAACCTGTGCAGGTAAGGCTGCCATGCACAGCTTCAGGTTGTGCACTACACAACTCAAGGGGTTCCCTTTTATGTGGCAGCAGGCTGGGGCCATGGGGACATAGGAAGATATAAATCAGCCCACAACCCAGTCGCACCCACTGTCCCTTTCACTCTCTGAAATGGCGGCAACCTTCCTCCTCTCCTTGTGGAAATCCTTCCCATCCTTCAAAACCCAACACAGCCACCACCTGCTCCGAGAAGCTTTGCCTGATTGCCTCACTGGCCACAAAGTGTGACTATAGAGGAAACTCAAGGGTGGAAAGGTGCACCAAGGGTGAAGAAATGGCCTGGGAACCTGAAATCTGAGCCCAGCTCATGCAGCCTGTTTTCCTTAGTGCTTTCTCACGTGGGCTGAGGTGGGAGGATCAGGTTCTGCGCACTCTCACGGGATGATCTGCAGAGTGCCTCCGGGACACCCCAGAAAGCTGCCTTGAGTTAGGGAAGGACAGCCGTGTTCCTGTCTACACCTCTAGAGTGACAGGGAAGGCCTCTCTGTCACCTGCACCACCCACACCCAAGCTCTCATCAATTCTGGAGGCAGGGCCTGTGGTGGCCACCCAGACAGCAGCTAATTCCCCAGGGCATCAGGCTGTATTTTCCTCCTGTCTTGCTGCCTGTTTTTCCCATGGTTGGGGGAGGTTGGGGAGGGGGGTAACCTGTTGGGGGCAGAGATGTCACATCTGGCTTATCATTCTCCCTGAGGTTTCAGGGCAGAGGGACTGCCCCAGTCACCTATCCTGCCTTCACCCTGGGCCCCCCATCTCCCATTCAGGCTCACCATCTTCCTTCTGGGAAAGAGGGAAAACACCATTCCAGCCCATAGGATTTTTCGCTTTCTTTCCCCCTCCATTGGGACACAACATGCCTCCAGTCCAGCTCACATGTTACAAAGCCTTCCAGATTCCCTGATGTCTGCATTTGCATGGAATCCAGTCTTCCACACCCCCTCCCTCCCTCCCAGCCCTGCCTCAAACCAGCAACCTAGGTAAATAGCAGCGAATAACCCTCATTAACATTTCATAGGTGTTGTGTTATGCTCTTTTCCTATAAAACATGATACAAAAGACAGCCTAAAAAGAAACAAAATGACTTCTTGTGTGTTATTTACAGCAGGCCTCTTCTAATCTAATTTTTTCTCCTCCCCCCTAGCCTCCCCCCACCCCGCCCAGTGCTCTGCAACTTTGCAGGCATTTTATTAAAATGAACACGTTGTTCCTGCAGCCCAGCTCCCTCCCTTGCAGGCCTGGGCATAAATAATTTATCTGAAAGCTGATTTGGCTGGCTACGCTTCCATAATTGAAGGCCGTCCCCCACAGTTTATTGGCGAGCGTGGGGGGCGCAACCGCTCAGCGCCCTGACCCCAGATGGAGCCATTCAAAGGCCCACTGCGGGCCCCTTCTAAGCTGGGGAGGCCCTGCTCACTGATGTTCACTCTACCCTGCCCCCCTCTGCAGCACCGCCCCAGCAGCCCTCAATCTGTCAGGAGGCCGAGCTTCCAGGCTCTTCCCTAGCCGAGCATCCTCAGCTGGCTGCAGACATTCTCACGTTGTGGCCTCCCGTGGTCCACAGTGAGCCCTGCCTCTGCCCTATCCTGCCTGCCTGGCACCCTTCTTGGCCAGCACGTGCCCTGGATTGTCTCCCCAGGGCCGGCCTTGAGTGAGCCCTGGGGTGCAGGATGGGCTTGGAGACCCCATTTTAAATACTAAGGAGAAGCCAGAGTAAATAAAGTGATCCAGACCTGAACTCCTGCCCTCGAGTCTTAGCCCATGCCACCTGGCAATGACCCAGCACTTTCCCTCTTGGCTCACCATCCATCTTCCCGCAACCGTCAGCACCCCTCACTTGGAGGAGGGCCTTGCTGATCTTGGGACCTCGCACACTCGACTACAGCATTCTGCACTTGAACTGCCTGTGCTCCCAGCTAAGGGCAACTCCTCCATTTGCCCACCCAGCCCTTTCCCATCTTTCCTTTCTCAAGGACAACCCTCCAGCAATCCTCCCCTCGTTAGCCTGTGTCATCAATTTTCCTCTCTCTCCTTGAATTCCTCTCAAGTATAAAGATGCACATAGCACCGTGGCTCAGCTACTAGATTGCCATGTGACCTTAGTCAAGTTACTTAACCTCCCTTTGCCTCAGTTTCCTCATCTTCAAATTGGTGAGAGGAAACAGTAATTACCTCATAGTGCTGGTGGTAGATTAAGTGAGTTAATATATGCGAAGTACGTAGAAGTGTTTGTCCATAGAAAGTGTTACATAAATGCTTACTATCAACATTATGCTAAAAATAAAACCTCACCCCCGCTTCCCCTCCAGCTATCATCCCAATATTTTGCTATATGTTTATAGCAAAACCCCTGCAAAGAGGCATCTATATGCTCTGTCTCCAAGTGCTCTCTCCTCATTCTATCCTGAAGCCACTCCGATCAGGCTTTCCCAACGCCACCCCCCCCCCCCCCCCCCTCGGGCCCCCCCCCCTCTCCCCCCCCCCCCCCCCCCCCCGCCCCCCCCCCCGCCCCCCCCCCCCCCCCCCCCCCCCCCCCCCACCCCGGCAACGGCTCCAAGCACTTCTCATCACGGTCTCTGGTGACCTTCACCTTGCTCAACCTGATGCTCACTTTGAGTCCTCTTCATGCAGACCCACAGCAGTTATCCGCCACAGTGATTCAGCGTCCTCTTCAAACAAGCTCTTCACTCTGTTGGGACACGGCTCACTCCTTCTTCTCCTGCTCTGCTCTGGCTTCTTGTCCCTGACCTCTAAATGTTGGATGCCACAAGGGCTCAATACTATGGCTTCTTCACTCCCTGGGCAGCGCTGTCCAGTGGAAATATAATGCAAGCCACATGCCTGATTTTAAATTGTCTTGTAGCTATGTTAAAGAAGAAAAAAGGAACAGGTGGAATTAATTGTAGTTATAGATTTCATCGGATCTAATATAAGCAAAATATTATCATTTCAACGTGTAAGCGATATAGGAGTGATCAATGGGATATTTTTCATTGTTTGTTATACGTCTTCAAAATCCGGTATGTATGCAAGCCTTTTAGCATATCTCCATTCAGACCAGCCATGCTTCAAGTGCTCAATAGCCGGGTGTGGCTGGCGGCCAGCATCCTGAGCAGTGCAGCCCTAGGAGTCTGCTCCATTTTCATAACATGAATGCCATCAGCACTACCGGGACTCAGACATCTTTCTCACCAGTCCAGACCTCTCCATCAAACTCCAGATTCTTGAATCCACTTGGTTGCCTCAAAGACATTTCAGACTTAAAGCGTCCAAAATGAACTCCTGCGAAGGCTCTGAACCACCCTGACTCCTCTGGTTCTCTCGAAACCCACTACAATCCTTCACCGAATCCTGTGGGTCCACCTTAAACGCAGATCCAGGATGCAAGCCTTGGGGTCTTCCTTAGTCCACTACTTGTCCATGTTCCCACCATCAGTCCCAGGATTACCACAACAACCTCCTGTCTCGTCTCTCTGCTTCCATCCTCAGCCCTTGGTTCATCCTCCACCAGAGGATTATTTTAGAACAGAAGTCAGTTGCTGCAATTCCTCCACTCAGACCCCCAACTCCCTCAGACCAAGAGTCAAAGCCACCCCACTGTCTCCTGGTTCACTCCCCCTTCCCGTTCCTCCCACCTGGACACGCCAGACTTACTCCCAACCCAAGGTCATTGCACTAGTCCCTTTATCTGCCTAAAATGCTTTTCCAAAACGTCGGCAGAGCTCACTCCCTTCTTGCCTCAGGTCATTGCTCAAATATCATTTTCTCCCCGTGTCTTTCCCTGTCCACACTACATACAGCTGCAAACCAAACCTGGTCCCCACATGGTACTCCCTACTCCCCTTCTCTGCTTCCTTGTTCTCCACGGCACTTAGGACCAGCTGTAACAGTGTAGGCTCTGTTTGTTTGCTGTCTCTCTCCCCTATGAAAACAGAAGCCCTGTGGAGGCAGGGCTATTTTGTCACTGCTATTTTCCCTTGCACCAGAATAGTCATTGCCACAAACAATGTGCTTGATAAATTTTGCTGAATAAATAAATGAATGAATGCTTGGGAAGAGTCAGAGAGGGAGGGAAGAGTGAGTCAGAGGCCTTTTTAACAGTGGAAATAAGATCACAGCTGTCTTTGCTCCACATGTAGGGTGTACTTTCCCCTCCAAATGTCGTGGGAGCCCAATCTGCTTCTTCAGAAAGGTAGTTGATGACAATTATCCCCGAGGTGTCAAGCCCTACCCTGTCTTGCCCAGCCCATGCCACTGCGTGGAGTAATAGTAATAATTGTAACCACCAGCACCAACAGGTTTACTGAGGCCTAAGCACCTTCCATTCTTTATCTCATTTGAATCCTTACAACAACTCCCAATCATGACCCAGGCCAGTAGCCAAAAGGAGTCTGAGCCATGCTCCCATCCCATCCTCCCCATGAGAGAGGGGTCTGGAGTCATCCTGTGCCCCTGACGATTAAGCCCTCTGGCCAGGCGTTGTACTGTTTCTTGGTTCGCAGCTGCATGGAGGGAACAAAGAATGTTAGTTCTCTTTGCTCCTAGCCAGCCCTCGCCGGAATCCCATCCAGCTTGCCTGAAATCCTGCTTAGTTCTTGCTATTCCGTGCCCTTCCTTGGAGAGTTGACCCTGATGTCGGCCCCCTGGTTGCTCTTTGGGATATAGTTTGAACTTAAACAAGCCCCACTCTCTCACTTTCATTTCAGAACCAAGACCTGGTTTCCAGTCCCGTGATGACATGTGTCACAAAACATGGAGGTGTACCACCTCCGTCTTCCTGCAAGGAAGGACTCTGTCCCAGCTGCTGGGAGCGCAGCCTTCAGCTACCAGCCCCCTCAGGGCTGCCTGAGTTTCAGAGAGCTGCCTTGCCCAAGGTCATGACCTTCCTAGGATGGCTCGTACCCAATGACTGAGGAGGTAAGGTGTAGAAGGCTGGCTGGGTGAGCCCACGTGGTGTCTCTGGTGGGCATCTGAGCTCAGTGCTGCGTGGTGTCAGCCAAGACTGTCACCAAGCCTGCATCACAGCTTGACTTCTCCTCTGTCGCAGCCTGCCTCCTTCCTTCCCTCCCGCAGGTGCTCGTCCCAAGCGCACTCTAGCATGCATCCTACACAATAAACTCCTTCTCAGAGATGGCTTCTTGGGGAACCCAACCTGCGTTATCCACCCCCAACCAAATCTGACTCACACGTTCTCCTGGACGAAGTGAAGAGGCAGTGGGCCTTTCTCCCTGGCTGCAGTGCACAAGCCAGCCAGGCCCTGCAACCCACACAGTCAACTCCTGGCTCTGACCCCCCCCCTCCTAAGGCCTCCAAAGGCCCACACAGGCTGCAGGCTTCAGGAACAATGATCAGTAAAGACTTTTTAAATCTACCATCTTTGCTTTGTCATTATTATTTAAAATTCAGGGACTATGATTCCCAAGGTCTATGGACACTGGGGGCCCAGAAATAAGATGTCCCTGTCACTCTGAGCCAGGAACAACTGGCCTAAGCCTTGGGCAGCCCCTTTTCCTCCAGCAGAAACTATCACGCCCTTTGCCTCGACAAGAGATATCAGCTGACCCACAGAGGTACAGGAAGCCAGACTGCAGCACAGCCACCCAGGATCTGGAGATCACAATGAATTTACGTTTCTAATGAGTGTCCCCCTCTTGCTGGAAGAGAGGCTTACACTGAGATTGCCGGTAAATGAGTCTGCTAAGACCAGTGTGAATGAGTAACTACATCTGGGAGTCTGTCCAGTCTTCTAGATTTTCTCAGGAGACAGCACAAGCCTATGTTGAGGAAAGAAATAAAGTCAGGAAAAAGTAGACAGGGCCCTCACTCAACAGAGGACGACTTTCACCAGCCCAGCAGTGCACAGAGTAGGACTTCCATTGAGACGAAGGACCACCATCTAGCAGCAAGCACAGCTGTACCAGAGAGGCTTCAGTGAGGCAGCTCACGAATATTTACTGAGCATCTCCCCTGGGCCGGGGGCTACTCGTTGGGGAGCTGCTGGGGCAAGCAGAGATCAAGGAACCTTGGCAAACAGCAGGGCAGGAGGCTAGAATTCCAGAAAACACAGCCAGCTCCCAGAGCAGAAGTAAGCACTATGTATAACACACAGAGAACGAAGGAGGTAGGGCCAGGTCGGGATACTAAAAGTGAGGGAGGCTGCTGGCCTTGAAGGCCCAGGCACCTGAAGACTCCATACCCAGTGATATGAGGTCCCTGTCACTCTGCTCCAGGAACAACTGATATGAGCCCGTGACAGCCCTGGACAAGCCAGATCTTCTGGTCTTTGGCTATCAAGTGAGGTGTGACACAGAGTCCCCAGAAACACGACGGTATCCTTAGAGTGTCACCTTAGGGTATCCCTGTGCAGTCTTTGTGTCTCATCCACCCACTACACAGAGCAGCCGGTTTTAAAAAAGAAAACATCCAGTAGGCTGCAGGACCAAATAACTGGCTTGACTCATGGACCAGGAGCCCATCGAGAGCAAAGACGCACCTCTCCCTTTGCAGTCCCAGCAACTAGCAGCATTTTTTTGCAGTTAAACAAGCATAGCTGGACTTGCCTTCACCTGCTTGTTTCCAGTTCTCCTGGGATGCAGTGTTGGACTGGTGGGCACTAGTATATTCTATGCACAAGTGCTGGAATATCACTATTTCAAACAGCTTAATGATCATTGTACATGTGCCCTGAGCAAGACTGCATGAATAGCTAAAATGTCAAATGTCTTTGTTTTATAACTACTACTTTGTCAACTCTGTAGGTCTCATAAGCATGAGCCATGTGCCAATTAGAATCTCTGATGGTCAAAGTATAAATGTTTTTGTTTCATAAAAATGAAAGAATGAGTTCTTTATCACTTCAACTCTCTCTAGAAGAAATAATCTTTTAAACACTTAAGATCCATAGGCAGGAGGGATGGGTTGTTAAAGGGGGTCCTCCCTAAAGATTGCTTCCTTGCATTTGAATAGAACAAATCCAAGGGCACAGTTCTGTAGGGCTGAACTGGAATGCCCCACCAGAATGAAATCCCAGAGAGCCCTGATGTCACTCTATTTGTCAAGGCTGCAGGCACACACACATCAAGTCTGAGAGAGGAAGGATCTGAGGAGTGATGGTGTCCGCAGGGGCTTCCGAGATAAGATATGGAGTCTTTATGGCTCCCAAAGGGAGGAACCCCAGCTACAGTCTCCCCAGCACTGAGGATTGGAGAGGTCAGCAGTCAAGGGCCTACGGAGGCAGCTGCTCTCTGAAGACCCTTCCCTAATGAGCTATGCCTCAGCTACAGAAAGACAACCACAAAGCTTGTGTTTCCAGCACAGTCCAATTCCAGGAAATTTCATTCTCTTTCATCAGGGAAGTGTATAAGTATATATTTATGTGTGTATATGTGTTTGTGCATGTAAATATGTACACATAGATGTGTATATACATATAGATACTTGTGTGTACATACATATATACATGTGTGCATATATGTGTATCATTCTCTTTCATCAAGGGAAATATATTCACATATGGATACACATATGCGTATATAAATATACATATATATGTCTATACTTGTGTACACATGCACATATATACATATGTATACATGTGTGTATATATACCCATATATGCACATGTGTGTGTATAAAATATGACTTGAGTTACAGACACATCTGTATTTTTACCAAACAGATAAATAAATAAACATGAATTCACCCACCAGGAAAACTCAGTTGGATCCGTGTCCAGTTTTCACTTGGACAAATGCCCCTCGTCAGTTAGGGGCGGGCGTCGTCCAGAGCCGAGCGGAGGGCTGATGTGGGTCACCAGGGGAAAGGGGAGAGGAGCTGCAGGTCCCAATACATGGGCCCTGGGGACAGAGCGCTCTGGGGCAGCCTCCGTCCTGTGAGTCACTGCACTTGGTGCCTGTGGGGTCAGAGAAGCCTGCCTTCTCACCTCATCTGCTCACTCACTAGCTGTCTACCTGGGCCTCAGTTTCCCCTATCTGTTCATTGAGAATAGCCATATTGACCTTGTGGAGTGGTTGGGTGGAGTCAGTGTGACAGTGACCAAGATGAAGACAATTAGTGGTGACGTGCAGATGAAGTCTAGAGTGAGGAGTTGACTCCAGAACACAGTGGGTCACTGAATGACCTAGAATGGAGGTCTAGCCTCGCATTCTCAGACCAGAGGTCTTTTCAACATAACAGGGATTTCAAACTGAGAGACACAGGTATAGTATGGAGGTCCCTGAGTGCTATGAGAACGTTTTTAAAATAATATTTTCATTTCAAAAATTGAAAAATATAAGTGAGATCTTATTGGGGTTGTGCCTGGATGATCAGATTATCACCAAACAATGCCTCAGGAACTCAGAGCTTGCACTTACATTTGGGTTTACTCTCACGTTTTTGCAAAATGAAGCCCAAATGACTTCATGGGCTACTGTGCAAACAAAGGTTTAGTGATTGTTCAAATAGAGACAAGTGGAGGCAGGATTGAGTCATCAAACAGTACAGGAGACACTGGTCGGCCACACGCAACTGGCTCTGTGTGGAAGTGGGCAAATTTGGGGTCGTCATTTGGAAAGCAGATTCAGAGTGAACAGCATCTTGGTTTGTAACAACTTGCAAAACAGCACTAGCAGTGAGGGCACGCGACTGGAAACTGTCCTCTAAATGGTATATACTTTTATATTTTTCAAGTTATGTTATTTTGGGGTGCTCTGTTAAATTGATTGGACCATCAAAATCCTAGATCTGTGGTTAGATTTTGTCCATTGCAACACATGAAAAATAACAATATTGGTAAAATTCCTACATTAAAATACTAATAATATTGATAATAACTCTAATGACAACCCAGCATGCTCAAACATCAAAACAAGCTGGTTGATAAAAGCAGAACTTAAAATGGTAATACATCGTTCTATTATTAAACCCAACACTGGTTATTTTACTCTGAGCAGAACATCATCTGTCACATTAAATTAATGCCGTTAATTTGAATTTTAATGGTTTTGTAGTTTTGTTTGCATTTAATTTGTAATTGTGTTTTGGTTTTATAGCTGTGTAAAAGCCAAAAGCATAAGGAATTTATACTAACTTTTATGTTTGTATATATTTAAGTAACAATATGATCAAAATAATTTTAGTCAATGGTAGGGGTCTGTGATAAGTTTTTTCCCTTTAAAATGCATATAGTAGTCAGTTTTGAGAATCACTGAGACTGCACCATAGCACACTGCTAAATGCGCAGGGTACTTTAATTTAAAAAGTCCTGGCTGAGACTGGATGTGGCCCAATACATTGTAGGTGTGGGGGAAAATCTCCAGGAATTTAGAGCTGAGGTTTTCAAAATACTGAGCCAGTGAGTCACCGTCTCAGATGCTCAAGGAGCCTAAAGGGCTGCCAATATCTTTTTGGTCTCTTTCGGCTGTTCCTTTACTAAAAAGTTCCAAACAATTCCATGTAATTCAGTAATAAGCCATTGAGCACCCAGAGGTTCATAAGCTCAATCATACATGACAAACTTGCATGTGCACACTTTGCTGAGGGGAAGGTCCATGGCACTCGCCAGCAATAAGTCCACACTCACCACTCTCAGAGGGTCATGACCAAGCCCAGACGCTGAGGGCAGTGGGTGGCTTCCCTGTGCCTGATGCCTCGGCAGGCACTTTCTTCATTACTTTCCTTCTCCACATGAAAGCTGAGGAAACAGAGGCTCAGAAAGGCTGTATCGCTTCCCTGAGATCCACGGCTGAGTAAGCGTCTGAACAAGGACTTGAGCTTGTGTCCACAAGACTCCAGAGCCGGGAGCCCTAACCACTCAAATACACTGCCTCCTTCTCTCCCAGTGGCTGTAGGTGAAGGTGGAAGAAAGTAGAAAGTGTGTACCCTGAGCTCAGAATAGGTAATCTCCTACCTAAAGGACTTGTTCTTCCATGTAACAGGATGAGAATGGGAGTCCTTCAGCTGAAACCCCAAAGCCAGGGGCAGCGGGTGACAAACACCCCCGTATTCCAAATGGAGTTGCCAGAATCCCTCCCCGCTGGTCTGCTGGGAAGTGTCTGCACCGCTCCCTCCTCCCCTCCTCAGCCCCTGAGGAGCCTATTTGCGCAGAGAGAGGGAACTTTCGTGTTGTGCAGAGCACTGTGACTCTACTGCCCCTGCACCTCGGCAAGCTCCTGGCAGGGGGGCCAGAGTCCTCTTGTAGAGATTAGGGGGCCTGCAGAGAGGGGAGACTAGTGCCTCATCCCCCAGTTGGAGGCTGACTGCACTGCAAAAACCTCAAGTCCTCTCCAGGCAGATATTTCCCGGAGAGTTTATCACACATGCCTCCAGGTTTGGGGTGGGAGGCACCCCTGTGAGAGTAGGGATTGAGCCTGCCCTACCCAGAGAACTCCAGATGAGAGGTTGGACAGAGGAGGGTAAGGCCAAGGGCAGCTGTAGAGCCTGCAGGCCCACCTTTGCTGTGGAAAGAGAATGTGACATTCTCCAGGGCCCAGAGGAGGCCATAGAAGGTAACCGGGGGGCTGGCCCCTTGGCACAGCAGTTATGTTCACACGTTCCACTTTGGCAGCCTGGGGTTCTCCGGTTCAGATCCCAGGTATGGACATACGCACCACTTGTCCAGTCATGCTGTGGAGACATCCCACATACAAAGCAGAGGAAGATGGGCATGGATGTTAGCTCAGGGCCAGTCTTCTTCAGCCAAAAGAGGAGGATTGGCATCAGATGTTAGCTCAGGGCTAATCTTCCTCAACAAAACAAAAAGAAGGTAACCAGGTTCTAGCACTGTGATGGGGACCCAACCTAGAGGTGGCAGAGGACCGCCAAGGGAACAGCCGCACCCCACAAATATCCAGCATGGGGTGCCTGCTTAGACAGAGGCCTTGAAAGCAAGAAACCACTCAGGCAGCACTGGTCATCGGAAAAGATAGGCCCCCTTTCGTTTGCCTGGGTCCTAGAGACACCAGAAGTATAAAGGCAGATGTAATCGTTTCCTAGAACTTCTTAACAAAATCCCACCAACTACTTGGCTTAAAAGAACAAAAGTTTATTCTCTTACAGTTCTGGAGGCTAGAAGTCCCAGACCAAGTTGTCAGCAAGGCTATGCACCCTCCCACAGCTCTTGGGCAGAATCCTTCCTTGCCTTTTTCTAGCCTTTAGTGTTTTCCAGCAATCCTTGGTGTCCTTTGGCTTGTAGATGCATCACTCCAGTCCCACGGGCATCTTCTCCCTGTGTGTCTTCAGGTCACCTTCCCTCTGTGCATGTCTGTTTCTGTATCCAAATTTCCCCTTTTTATAAGAAAACCACTCATATTGGATTAGGACCCACTCTAACAACTTCATTTAACTTGATTACCTCTGTAAAAACTCTATTTTCAAATAAGCTCACACTCTGAGGGAGTCAGTGTTAGGCCTTTAACATATCTTTTTGGGGGCCAGAGTTCAACCCATAACAGTGGACATGAAGGAAGAGAGAAAGAACAAAGAATAACCCATGCCCAGGCCACGGTAGGCCTCCAAGTGCTGACAGGGTCAGGCCTGAGCTACAGGGAGAGAAAAACTTTTAGCTGGATGTGGACGGAGGCTGTACATAGGCTAGACTGGACCTTTTTAATATCTGAGAGTAAAATTTGTTCTGTGCCTGAAAATAATGGGGAAGCTCTGGTACGCGCCTGCGATGTCGTCAAGGGGAGGGGAAGGAAATCCAGCCAGGCGTGTTTGAAAGCATCGAAGGGAGAAAAATAAAGCCATTTCCTGTTCATACCCCATCAAGTTCAGCCCATTCAGTATATGGTTGTATATACAAGAGGCAACTAGGGACCAGGCAGCACAATATAACATCAAGTGAATTAAATCAACTGTTGAAGAAAAAAAATGCACAGAGAGAAAATGCTAAGATAGTCAGAGAGGAAAGACTTGGAGTGAGCACCTACAAGAGACAGGTCTGGACAGGCCTTTGAGGATGCAGCAGATTCTGCCCAGTGGACAGAGGGAGATGAGGGCAGGACCTGTGCGAGCAGAGGCACCGGAGGCAGAGCATGGGCCACAGCTGGAGACAGCCTGGATTCCATCCCAGGAAGGTCTATGACCCTCTTAAAGAACTTTTATGTCCCCCATCCTGGATAGCGGATGCAGATTTTATGTGTGTCTCCAGGAAGCTAAAACTGTCTTCAAACACAAAATTATAACGATCAGATGTCTGTCTCAGGGATGGGAGCATTTCCTCGAGCTGAAAGAGTGCAGCAGACAGTGCCAGAAGTGGATTATAAATAACCCACTACCACTTGGTTCCTTCCCACTGCCGAGGCTCCTGGCCCTGCATCTCTTTCTCCCACTTGGCAAGATCCCAGATTGGTTTTAATTAACAGTTTTGCTTTCTCGGCTGCATGTGTCCGGGTTTTCCTGGATCCAAAAGATGCGCTTCTGCCTCCTCTTGTCTCTTGGCTTTTGAGCAAAGTAAGGCTCTTTGGAGACTTAGAATGTTGGAGAGAATAGAAAGGTGCCACTCACCTATCAGAAAGAAGTGAGTAGAGGGAAGTATCAGCTACAAAGAAGAGGCCCAGAGCCTGGCGCTTTGCAGAGAGGTTCTTGGCCAGGCGTCCACCTTCATGTCTGAACTCCATGGACCACAGGAAATCCATGGCCAGGCGTCGCTAAGCCCCACGTTCTGCAAGCTGAGACCTGAGCTGTAAGAACTGAACTAGCCTCCTCCTTTGTTCTCTCTTTCAAGTCAGCTAGGCAGCACCCTCTGAATGGGACGTGTGCTGTTCACACCCACTACCTGTCAATTCCCCCACCTCCAATGCTGGCTCTGGCTTTTCTCTAACACCTTTCTCCCTTCCAGGTCTCCACTTCCAGAGTCTGACCCTCCCTCGGAGCCCAGGACTCACATAGCCTTGCAGGAAGCTGCCTCCCGGGGCCTCCCCCCATCCCCACCCTGAGACCCCATCTCCCCTGCAGACCCAGGATCTTTTGTCTGTTCATCCTACCCAGGGATTCCTTTCTATCAGCCATCAGAGCCTTGTTTCCCAAAAGGGGTACCGCCGCAGACAAGTTACGCCTGTTGTACTGCAGAAGAAAGGGGATGATTAGGAGTAAATGAAGTAGAGAGCTCCGCATTCCACAGCCCCCCCCCCCTCCCCCCGGCCCCCGGAGAGTAATCAAGCACAGTGCATATGGAAGGCGCCAAAGATCCCTGCATGATGACCCGTGCTAACCCCCTTTGATTCCGTACTCCCCAGGCTCCTGACCCCAGAACTGGTGTGGCCATAACATCCACTGACTGCCCCCGGGCGTGGGGAGTGGGACCTCAGGGGCTCCATCTGTGGAAAAGCCACACGAAGGTCTGTTGTGCAGCACAGCCCACCCCCTTGCCCGGCAGGTCCTTGGGGTGGGGGTGGGGGTGAATCCATGCCACATGTCTGATTGGTCTGTTCCTTGACACCATGCCCTGTACCCACACAGCTCATAGACTCGGGAGAATTCAACTGGGTGCTGAGGCAGAAAGAAGGCATGGGTTCACCCTCTGCCTTTTTAAGCCCACCTCCCACTACCTGCCATGTGTCCCCTGCCTTCTCCACAATCAGAAGGACACTGGACTTCTCCAGGAGGTGGTCAGTTTTAAATAACCACAATAAACCTCCCAGACAATAAGGTGTGGTGGGAAAACCTTGGGCTTTGGGGCCAGACAGATCCTGCTCCCTCACTTTTGGTGGGTGACCTTGGACAAATTACTACACCCCTCCCGCCTCAGTTTCCTTGTATGTAAAAGAACCATTGTCACACCAGCTTCACCAGGGTGGCATGAGGCCTACCAGAGATACTCCATGGGTGCGAAGGAGCTGCAAATCTGGCACTTGGGTCGGGGTGGGGTCTAGACACGTTGTGGTTCTGTATCCTGTCTGGTGGCACATCTCCTTACGCTGACCCACGGGGTGTGCATTCCAGTCTTTAGTACTCCCCTTAGAACACGGAAGAGTCTCACTTGAGTTAGTAACAGATTTGGTGGCATTAGAGCTGATCTGGGGCTCAGTAGCAGGGGTCTTGGTGACTTTCTGGGAGCTCCACTGTCTGCCAGGCTTGCTGGAATGGACCAGACCAGAGTTGTGGTAGGAGCACGTTTGAGCTGTCACCCAGGGGGCTACCCTGTGGAGGGCACGGCCCTGGAACGGAGACCTGAAGATCACCTTGGTTCTGCCACTTGGTCTCCGTGGGCCTGGCATTGTCCCTCCCTCGAGCCTCTGCCTTGTCTTCATACACAGTTTTCTCCAGGAATAGCCTTTCTCACCCAGGCCCTGGAGGTCTGTCTAACTGCCTTGGTGAGGGGAGGGAGCTGCAGGAAACAGAGAAGCTGGAAATCTCTTTCTGGCATGGAATTCCAGAGAGCTATCCCTATTGGGAAACAAGAAGGACCGATGGTCTCTGATAAAGGATACGGAGGATACATAGTGAATCAGAGCAAGTGTTCCCAGTCCCCATGTCTGGGTCTCCCTGGGCCCAGGGACTGGGAGGAACTGAAGGGAGTTGTCAGTAGGTCCCAGAGAGATGAACCCTGAACACCCTCCACAGGAAGGCAGCAAAACTCCCAAATAGATTTGTGGTATCAAGAAGAGGAAAGCCTGGGCCCCAGGGCCCAGGAAGAGCTGGGGAGGGCACAGTCCTAGAAAATAAGTGGCTGCAGGCTATTTCTAGGCACATGAGGCCTCAGGCAACTTCACAGTTTTTTATGCCCCAACAGGTAGCAGAGGCAACAGATCAGTTCTGTAGGTACCTGAGACTGGCTAGAAAGGAACAGAGAATGCCACCAAGGTGAAGGGGGTTTGCAGAGAGAGCAGCAACACCTCAGCCCCAGCCATGGGGAACACATCAGGGCCAAGTTGCCTGAAGGACATACCCAGGAAGTCAGGTGGCCCACTCACCCCAACACCTGCATAAGCTCCCAGAACTCACACATTGAAGGCAAGGCCACAAACGCACTGGGTCCTGCATGTATCACCTTGGTGGAATAAGAACCAGACACAGAAATTGAATTGTTATAGGGAATTCCACATCTTGCACACCTGAGCTTTTGACCAACATTCCCACCACTGCATCTAGTGAAGTTTCAGGAGCATCTCATTGTGACTGTGGAAGACACCTGGTATACTGGGGACTAGCTGGGAGCACGGAAGCCTCTCACCATCATCTTCCACCCCAAGGGGCCTGGAGGGGAGCAAGCCGGTTCTTATAGGGCCTCACGCTGAAACCTCACTCCACCCTCTGACTCCCTGAGGCCTGGGGCTTTGTCCCCATTGGGTCACATGTCCTTGATGTTATGGATTAAACGAGATGATGTGTAATGTACAGTCCTTAGTGCTGTGCATGGTACAGATTAGGTATACCCTCAGTAATCATGGCTCTTGTTCTTATTATGATCGCAGAACAGACGCCTTCTGACTCTTCCCTCTCCTCGGCATATCCCTCACTCTTACGGTCCCCACCCCACACTGTCAAAAAGGGCCACTGCTAGACGGTTGATTTGTGCTTGGTAGGTGATTGCCAACATTTCTCATCTCTCCTGGCTGTCATTTTTCCCTGAGTACAAGTCATGCTCATCACAACCCCCATCCAAAGCACCTAGTGGCAGGGAAGAATGGACCCTGAGCAGACATGGGGGCAAAGTCCCAGCTGGCCCATTCAGGGGCAGGGCCGGGTCTGCCTCTGGTCCCTCACTATCACCATTGGAAGATGCTGACCTGGAAGGACTCCCAGATGAAAAGGCTCTCACATCCTCATTCTAGGGATGGAGAGGCAGCTCAGAGGAGGTGGGGCATGTTTCTGGCCACACACAGGGCAAAAGCACAGCCCAGACTGGAAGCCAGACCTGGCCAGCCCAGCTTAATGCCTTTCCACCCCCTGCTTTGGCCCTGGCTGGACCCACTGAGGAGGAGGGGAAGGATTGCTAACTTCTCTCATCTAATGACTGTATCACTTACTTCCTTGGAAGGAGTCCCAAAGGGGCCATCTTGGGAAATCAGGAGGCAGCAAAGCAGCCAGATAATCCCTCTGCGTGCCCTCCAGAGAAGAGCACCACGCTAATGGATTCAACTTGGCCTCCTTCCCCAGGCTCTGCGGAGCAGCAGCCCAGACCCTGCAGCTGCCTGACCCCTCGCAGGACCTGGAAGCCTAGTGAGGCTCCATCGGGTGGACAGGTGGGAGGGACATTGTCCTGCCTCATCTGCAGGTCCCATCATGGGAAATTCCAACCTGGAGGCATGTCACTTGTTTTCATTAACACTGCCTCTGGACCTGCCCTGTGCCAGGCATGGAGGGGCTACCGGAAGAAAGAGTGGGGGCCCTGCTCAGGAGCCAACCCACACAGGAGCCCCCTATTTCTGTAGATGGCTGCACCTCCATCACTCCCCTTCCTATTCCTTCTCTTTGCCTTCCGTCCTGTCCACACACAAGTCCTGACCATCTTGCCTCAGTATCCCTGCAGCCATCTGCACACTCGGTGCCACAGTATCTGGTACCTGCAGGCGGAAGCCCACCTCACCCTCCTCTCTGCTCCTCCTCTCCTGCACACACCTGCCTCTGCCAGGTGGCCAGAAGTCTGCCATCCAGGTGATATCTCCCCCTGCATGATCACAGGCACTCTAAAGAGCCCTAGCCACCCACCTTTGTGGTGGCGATGGAGTCCAGATGAGCTTGTTCCAGGCCTGAGGCAGGTCACGTTCTCCTCCAACACTCTGCTCCACTCCCCACCCACAATGGGTGTTACTGGCTTGCTTTTAGCAGATCAAGTTTGGGGCTCTGGCCTCTGCCTCCTTCCTCTTGGAGTTTGCTACCTGTGATGGATCCTGCTCAGGCCCACCGTGAGCCTGACGGTGCAGTGAGAGGTAGACCGCAGAGGAATGTAACCACAGGGCAGCAGGGCTGGCCTTAAAGGTGATGGGTAGACATGTGACTACTGATGCCAGCCAACGGTGTAAAAGGCAATGACCCCCAATGGAAGACCATGAAGTCATGAGAGGAAGCAAAGCACAACTAAATCCAACAACACAGCTATCTCTCACAATTTAATGTTGAGAGGGGGAAGCCAGACACAAAGGAGGGCCGAGGTCTCTGGGGCTGACCGTGTTCACGAGCCCAGACCGCAATTAGCAGGGCTGCTCAACATTGTGCGCTGCTGTCAGAGAAGAAGGGGCTGTCCCTCCCTGCCCTGTGCCCCAGCCCCGAGTGGCCTCTGCAGGCGATGTCTTTTCAGCAACCACCCAGGGGCTAGTCAGTGCAATTCTTCGGACGAATGCAACCTGACTGGAGGTGGTGAGGGGGAAAAAAAGGGAGAAACTTTGCTTATTGCCCTTCCAAAGCCAATGAGGCCCAATGCCCTCTCTCCTTTGCTATCCATTCTCACTCCTGTCCATTCATTTACATCCACCCACTTTGTTCTCCACCCTACACACCACACTCACCCCTCATCACTCCTTTAGTCATTCATTTATTCACTTTCTCATTCACTCCTTCATTCATCCTTTCACTCCTTGATGGGCTCTCACCTCATTCTCTTCTCCCTTCCTTCAATCATTCCATTGACTCCTCTCTTCTTCCAGTCCCTCATTCAGTCCTTTTCCTCTTCACATACTGTGGTAGGCATTTCCATGTTCAAGTATTTCTAGCTCTCCCCCTTCCAGGCAGGCAGCAGACTTTCACTTGCTGGACCCCTTAGGACAAATGATCAGCTCTGGCCAATGGGTTACCCGTGGAATTGACATGCATCTTCTCTGAATTGAGCCTTTAATAGCCAGTGTGAGGTCTTCCAGGGTATCTTTTTAACTGTCACAGTGACCAGAAATATTCCAGACAGTAGCTTCTCCAAAGAGCCTTGGTTCAGAGGGAAGAGTGTGTGGAGCCAAGCTCCCCGCCAACCACAGCTGCCATAGAGGTACCCCACTCCCATCCCCTTCCAGGGAACCAGCTGTGGGAGTAGAGCTGATTGACGGCTGCCAGCTGTGCCCTCTGAATCTATCAACGTGTTGATGTCAGGCCACACTTGCTTCCCTAGGGCTGCTCCCCACAAATGATCCATGACTGGGATACTAGAACAGGGCCATTCCTTCCCAATGTGGGATTCCACCAATGGGCAACTTTGGTGTAGGGGCTCCCTTGCAGCCTGGTGCAGACTTTCTCAGAATTGCACTGTAGTCAGGCTCTTCCTACCCAGTCTTTCCTTCCTTCTCTCCTTTCACAGGTCTCAGACCTGCACCACATTGAAGGACTCCCCACCTTCTCCTGCTCCCCTCCCTCTTATCCCTCACAGGCATTCCCTAATAAAGGCACATCTAACCCCATCTGAAGCCTGTCTCTCAGAGGACCTAAACAGACCCCCAACACACAAAGGACAGGCAGCACAAGCAAAAACCAACACGTTACTCTTTGTTTGTTGCTGAAGCATAACCCAGACTTATTCACTCATCCGTTCTCTCATCCAGCCATTCAACCTACACTCAACAACAGGCAGTTTCCCCACCTGCCACCTATTCATCGACTCCACTCTCCCATCAGCAAATGCCTGCAGCTCTGGTTCTTGGTGTGTAGATTTCCTTGGTAGCCCAAGTTCCTGAGAAATGTGGGCCCCTCTGTCTGCCCTACTCTCAGCCCTTTCTAAAGTCTATGGGACACTGTCAAAGTGGAGCACAGGACATCAATCCTGCTAGACAAAAACCACTCAGGTGAAAACTTAAACAACATCAATCCAGTCCCAGGCCACGAAGGGGCCTCGCCTTGTGTTGGAGATGGAGCAAACATATGTTGGCGCAGACAGCCAAGCTGAGATTTGGAAATGACACACAGCAAGGATTAATGCCATTGAATCAGGCCCTCATTCCCAACCCCTTACTTCTTCCAAGTGATGGGCTTGTCTAGGGCCCCATCACACACTTCTGGGGCTTCATGTCCCTCCTCACTAGCCTGTGAGGTATGTTTTTATAGGATGAGTACTGAGGAATCTAGCCACCTTTCCAAGGTCCCTAGGACCTGGATCCCCTCTCTTTCTGCCACCCTTTCCTGGGGGTGCTAACTGGGGTCAGACAGAAGATCAAAGAGTCAAATGAATAACTCCTGACACTTCTTGCCCTGTTCTACCCTCCGTATGGCCTCTGGAGTGTTCTCCTAAAAGATCCATTCATATCCCATTAAGACCCCTCAATAGGTCTCGATACCTTCAGGAGAAAGCTGAACAGCTTAACGTGATCTTTCACGGCTCTCCTCAGCCCAACACCAGCCAGCTGCCCTCCTGCCCATGCCTCGCACCTCCCCCTACGAACACTATGCACATCCCGCCGCCCTGGGCTGCCGCCCTTTTGCCAAGGGAACATGGACTTGGGGGACATTCTGCCTTGACTTTGCTCCTGCTTTCCCTCTGCCTGAAGTACCTTTCCCACTGCTCTTCCACTTGACACAATCCTCCTTGTTCCTAAGGACACTGCTCAAGTGTGAGATACTTTGTGACCCCTGACTCAGCCACCTTGAATTGAATGCATTGGTATGGCCTCTGTGGGGCGTGGTTAGTCCTGGAACAATCCCTTGCTTACCTGCCTGGATCCATCTTAGACATCGAGGTTGAGAAAGAGCTTTGGATTCAGTGTCAGCCTGGTGTGGCATTGCATCACAGTCCTGCCACCTTGAGAAAGCTACACTACCTCTATGAGCCTCTGTTTCTCCATCTACAAGATGGAAATAATAACACTAACTACCTCACAGAGTGGTTGTGAGGACCAAAAAAGATAAACAGTCTACAATCCTGTTTTGTTTCTATGTTTAAGTATGCATAGCCATAGTCACAGGAAATGGTCTGGAAGAATATATACCATGGTGCTAACAGTGGTTGTCTATGGGTGGGTGAGATTTATGGGGATCTTTTCTGCCTTTGTTTTCCCTAGCTGAGTTTTCTGTACATATTTCTTAAATAACAAGCATGAACGGCTTTTGTAATGAGAAAAAAAAAGAAATATATTTCAGAGGAAAAAATGAGTATGTGACATGCCTGGCTTGCAGCAGGTTGCCTGCCTCCAGGAGGGCCATGGGCTCATCTCCTTGTATTTGTGCATCCTCAGTGCCTCCCCCAGTGGCTGGTACCTAGTGGGCGCCAATGAATTCATCTGGTCCCACTCCCTCATTGAGGAGATGGGCAGTCTGAAGTCCTGAGAGGGAGGGACTTGCCTAAAGCCACACACAGCATGAGTTTCTGAGGCTGAACGTCAGACCTCCAGTGCCCCAGTCCAGGCTTTCCTCCCACTGGTTGGGATCAGGCAGAGAGGGGTGATTGACAGGAGCATCAGCCTCTTCCCTCCTGCACTGCCTGCCCTCCAGTTGGGTCACCAGGCCCCATCCTGGCCCAGGTTAGGCTGGTTCTACTTCTCAAAGGATTATAACCTATGTCCCTGAATCTGACATCAAAGATGGTAAGACCCACCAAGGTGTTAGAGTTCATTACAGGGGCAAAATCAGCGAGATTGGCCAAGGCTGGTGTTTGAAGAGCAGAACAAAAGGGAATCCAACTCACAGACCCAGCCCTGCCTTCTCCTGCCACCACCTTCCTCTACCTCCTCCCACTCCTTCCTCTCCTCTTCCTCATTTTTGCATTAACCTCAGGAGGACCCACTTAAAATAAAAGCCAGTTTCGCAAAGTTCATGGGGATGTCCATGCTTGAAAGTTAACATTTAACTTTCAAGAACAGCAGAATAGCTCTCCAGTGTCATTGAAACAAGGATGGCTGCGGGATTTCACCCTGGGTCTCTAATCCCCCTTTTCTGACAAAACCCTAATAAAATCTCAGGAATTCCCAGCATCCAGGGAGCTATGACCTGCCTGGATCCTCTACTTCTTCAATCCTAAGGAAATGGAGTCATTGTAATATCAAGACCCCTCCCTCCCTGCCTGTCAACCCCATAACGTTGAAAATGGCTGGGATGGGTGGAGTGCTGGAGCAGGTGAGGATAGTTTCTCTAACATCTGGATCTTATTGCAAGATAGGAAACCCACAAATATGGTTATTACATATTCATGATCAACCCCCAATAACTTCAAAATTCCGGTACTGCACATCTTGAATGTAGTTTGACCAAGCCCTGGTATCCAAAGGAAGCAAAGAGAGCCAGAGCACCCTATGGCACCCGTGTCCTTTGTATTCCTTCTAGAAGCTTCAAATTGCCCAGAGCCCAGCACTGGAGGGCATTGAGACTTGAGGTCCTACAGAGAGAACCAAGGAGTTGGGAAGATTTCCCATCTGAGAGCAGGTATCTCTCAAGCAGGGCACATTCTGTTTAGAGCCCTTCTCTTGTCAGTGAAAGAAAGAAGGAAAAGGAAGGGAGGGAAAGAGAGGGGGAGAGAGAGAGAGAGAGAAAGAGAGAGAGAGAGAAACAAAGAAACAAAGAAAGAAAGAGAAAAAGAAAGAAGGAGAAAAAGAAAGTTTGTTGCAAGGGAAGAAGATGAATTCAAGTGAAAAGATCTGTGAAGGGCTAGATTGTGTCCCCTCAAATTCATATGTCAAAGTCCTAACCACCAGTACCTCAGAATGAGACTGTGTTTGGACATGAGGTCTTCACAGAGGTAATTAAGTTAAAATGAGGGTGGGCCCTAATCCAGCATAACTAGTGTCCTTATAAGAAGAGGAGATTAGGACAGACAGGTGGAGAGGACAGACCACGTGCAGACACCGGGAGGAGAACGCAGCCATCCACAAGGCAAGGAGAGAGCCTTCATAAGGAACCAGCCCTGCCAACACTTGATCTTGGAATTCTAGCCTGCAGGACTGGGAGAAAGTAAATTTCTGTTAATTCAGCCCCCAGTCAGTGGTGTTTGTTACAGCGGCCCTGGCACACTAGTACAAGATCGGAAGTCCACTGTTACTTACCCAAGGACATACAATGACTTCATTGTAACCAGGTGGACATTTTTCCCTTCATGGGCTCCTCCCTCCATAAAGATATATATAATAAATATTAATATATTAACAATATATATTGATATTATTATTATTATTTTACAACTGCATTGGTATAAAGATAAATATATTGATACGATATACTAAAGCTTTTCTTCAACCTAAAAGTTTATTTCTCTTTTCTGATTTTAAATGATATTAAAACCTTTTTGTGGGCGCCTGACAGGCACTGTGCCCATTGGAGCAGTTCGCTCCGCACGCACCTCTGGAAGCACCGTCACTGCATCCACTCACCACCCGGCAGGCCAAGACCCAGCCCAGGCACTGATGAGAAGCAAGAGCCAAGCTCTGTGTGATGGTGCTGGCCCAGCGTAGGTGGCTGGCCGGGGCCTCTAAATGCCTGCCAAGTGAATAAAACGAACTCCACCTCCAGGGCTGCATTTCCTTCCCAGCCTGCCTCCTGGTTCCTCGCCAGTGACCCCGTGTCCGAGAAGCACGGTTTGTGTGGTTCCTGGCCACATCTCTGACTGTTTCAAAGGGCTTTTTCTCCTGGGTCACAGCAGGCAAAAGCAGCAGGGAGAATGAACGACTGCCTCTCTGCAGGCTGTCTCCTCCATTCCCCCGCCCTGACCCCAGACCCTCCCGCTCCACTTTCGCTCTCCCACAAACCTCCAGGGATCCCAGAGCAGTGCTGGGAGGAGAGGCCTCAGCCCTCTCCTCTGCAAAATGCATGACTGGACAACATCAGTGGTTTCAGACTGTTTTCCCCCTGCCACAAAGCCTTTTCTTCCAATGAATTCCAACGTGAGAAAAAAATAAATAAATAGAGAGCTGTGCTGGTTGAATCAGGGGCACATTCCCTAATGGGCTCCCTCAGAACCCCAAAGGTCCGAGGGGACACTTTTTGAAAACCACTGGGCTGGATAATCTCTAGGCCCCAGAGTGGGAAGGAAGTGGCCTAAATTCCACAGCCAGTGTCAGCAGAGTATTCCTACTCTTGGACCAGGGAGACTAAGGCCAGCACAAGGGCGGGAACAGGAGGCCAGGTGAGTCGCTAGGGGTGGTGCCCCAGAGGCGTAAGCAGGGGGATCTAGAGGGAGAGTGGGACATTGTCTTAGAGAGTGCAGAGGGTCTGACTGTCTGCATACAGTGGTCATGGGCACTGAGGTCATGGACACAGCAGTCATGGGTACAACAATCACGGACACTGAGGTCATGGGCACAGCAGTTATGGGAACAGCAGTCATGGGCATAGAAGTCATTGACACAACGATCATGAACATAGTGGTTATGGCATGAGTCATTTACACAAAGGTAATAGACATAGCATTCATGGATACAGAGGTTATGGACAGAGCAGTCACGGACACTGTGATCATGGTCGCTGTGATCAAGGCCACAGGGGTCATGAGACAGCAGTCATGGACACGGAGGTCATGCACACAGTGGTCATGGGCACAATGGTCTTGTGAACAGCAGTCATGGACACTGCACTCCTGTACACATCAGTCATGCACAGCCCGCAGGGGCATTTCTGTTGAATCCATTAGCAGACTGGCGGCAAGTCCCCAGTGCTCCTTGGGAGCTTTCTGGCAAGCTAATCCCCACATAGCTGAGACATTAAATCATTGCTTCTTCTGCTGTGGGCTGCCCAGGTACATCTGGCTTCATTTAGTCTCCCCCATTGAAAAGAAACACATGTGGGCCTTGGCGCACCTCTGAGGTGGGAGTCTGTGTGTAAGGGCTTCTGGAGAAGGCAGGGCTGAGGGGCTATGAGGAGCAATCTAAGAGATCCCTTTCAAAAGTGTGTTTTTTGGCACACTTTTTTGTCCTGTGAGATGTCAATTAGGTTCTGTGGAAAAAAGGTTTCCTCTGTCAAGTAAATTTGGCAAACTCTGCATTGAACAAAAGTAAGCAAAGAATTGTGGGACCTCTCAGAGCCTTTGATAGGTGACCCTAAGTGGAGGAGAGAAAGTACAGTGTTTCCCAAGCATCTTTTGCTGGAGTATCAGGAGGGGTGTTTTCGGCTGCAGGTGAACAGGAAGTCCAGTTCTAACAGGCTAAACTCTCCAGGAAGGTGTTAGCTCAGCGATAGGAAGTCCAGAGGCAGCACCAAACAGTCAGCGGAGCCAGAGCCCTTCCAGCTTCCCCCTCCAGTGTCCTAAGAGTGCTCTCCTTGGGAGAGTTACCTTCACGGGTCCAAGATGGCAGCTGCAATTCCAGAAGACACCACAACAACCAGTAGCAGAGGGAGATGCTTTGTTCCCAAACATCTTTTATGAGCGAGGTAAACCTTTCCCACCAATCTCCCAAAAGACTTTCCTTCACATTTCATCGGCCAGAAGTGTGACACGTGCACCTGCTTTTGACCCATGGTTCCCAAACTGTGGGCTGAGGCACCCTAGATTGCCACAAAAAATTCAGGGATACTGCAGGATATTTAAAGTTTTCAAGGGAAACACAGCAATTCTGGACACCACATGAACTACTAGTTCACGTCCCTTCATAGTTTCCACATTACATCACACTACATTCCTTTGATGGTATCATATCTTTAAGAAGCATTTTTCGGTGGTTGCTGTAATAAAAAACAAGCACTGAATGAAAACCAGTGTGGAACAGAAAATGAGGGTGGTGATGTCCAGTCCAAAGCCAAAGTTTGAGAAGTTGCACAGTGCCCAACAGGTGCACACAGCCCATTAGTACGTAATTGTAGTTATTTAAAAATAAAATTATTACTTTTTTCTTGCAGTTCATGTATATTGTTTTTGTGGTTGGCTAGTAAGTGGTTTGGGCATAAATACTTATTAAGTTATTTAAGCCTAACTAAGCAAAGTGCTAGTTATTTCTTTTAGCTTAGGGCCACTGTGAAAAAAATTACTAAGGCAGGGCGCCCATGAAAAGATAAAGTTTGGGAACTTCCAGCTTAGGCTTATCATGGTTCACTCCTTGTGACAGGGACTGCAGCTTGAACCTGCCTCTCCTGAAGCCCTTGAAAGGTGTATGCGTGAGCAAACCCTTACAAAGAAAGAAGGGGAATGTGTTCTGAAGACAACCAACAGTGGCTCCTAACCAAGGGCATCATTCCTGCCAGTGCAGGGAACTGGTGCTCAGTGGAGCACACTTTCAGAATTGCTGATCCAAGTGAGAGATTCTGTTCTGTTGGTTCCTTTCTTCCCACCTGCATGATCACTGCCTGGAACTTGGTGATCCCACACCTACCCCCAGAATGCCTATCTTGTCTTGGAAGACTCCAGGGACAGCTGATGGCAGCAATTCACATTCCCAATCCTTTGGCTTCAACAGCTCTGCTCTATCCTACTCACTTCTCTCCACCCACTAGAGCAGATTGAGATCTTGCAGCCCCCCAGACATGCTCAGACACCAACTCCCATTTTCCTGCCAGGCCTGGGCTGGGCACCTGTGCTCTGAGAGAGACCACATGCCAGCCTGTGCTGCCCAGACTCCTGCCTGGGGCACCCACTGGGGCTCCCCTTGGCCTCCTGCGTTGGATCCAGCCTGAACACCATTGAACATCTTCTACTGGTTGGGCCCAGTTCAGCCCTCCTGCCTCGCCCTGCTTTCCTCCCCATTCCCACTGTGCTCCAGCCACTGGCCTGGTTCCTGCCCCAGGATCTTGGCACTTACAGTTTCCCCAACCTGGGAGGTGCTGTACACCCTGCCTCCCTCTCATCCTGAGACAGCGCCACTCACTTGCACTCACATTGCTCTGTTGTATTGTCATCGCAATTTGAAAGGATCCTGTCTATTCCCTTTTTTGGCTGTCTGCCCCATTAGAGAGGGAGCCTCAGGAGGATGGAGCCCCAGTCTAGATCACACCTGTTCCTCTTTCTGGAGCAGCGTCTGACACCTAGACAATACCTCTTCAATGAGTGGCCAATCCTCACCACAGCCCCAAGAGGTGGGAGTCCTGGCCCCATTTCACAGACGAAGCAGGGGATGCTGTGGGGGGTCATGCCACAGCCTAGAGACAGCAGGGCCAGGCTCTTCCTCCTCTCCCAGCCTAATCTGGGTGTCCCCTCCCAACTGTCCCGCTGACCCCTGAGCCTCCGGTCACCTTTACAGGGGAATGCAGAGGACAGGCCGAGGGGGCAAAGCACTCTGGGCTCCTGCAGCAATCTCCAGGCCGAGTGCCCTCATGGACGCACAGGCAGAGGCCAACATGGGCACAGGAGATGGGCAGGCCTGGCCTGACTCAGCCACTTCCTTTCCTGAGGCTCAGGCAGACACCCTCCCACTGTGGGCCTCAGTTTCCCCATCTCAGCAATAAGGGTACTAGCTTGACTTAACACATCACTGTTTCCCCTCCTGATACCAGAACCCTAACTCCAAGAGAACATGCTGGATCCACAGCAAGAGGAAATGGGAGAGGTCTGCCCCCACCCGCCCGCCTGCAATCCTCGACTCCCTCCTCAGGGGCCTGCCTTCCCTCGGCCGCTCCCAGAAATCAGCTGCGCTTTGTTCCAACCCCTTCAACTATACCTCTGGGAAGACGAGGTGAGACACGACCAGCCCTTTTTAAAGATGAGGACCCCAAAGCCCAGGGGGACCGCCTTTCCTGAGATCACACTGCAGGACGTAGCAGAGCCAGAGTTTGAATGCAGATCTGTGGACTGCCAGCCCCAAGCTGTGATTGCCACCATCTGTGCGGTGTGCCATCCCCACACCAATCCACAGACTCGTTCCTGCATCCTGCACACCAGCTGCCCTCTCTGAGTTACTCTGGATGCCAAACCGCCCGATGCACGGACCATTTTCTCTGTAAGTGGTACGTATCAGACGGACAGGGCTCCCAGTGAGTTATTTCTAGGGCTTCCTGAAAATACAGAGCTCTAAAGAGTTTTCTTTAAAAAAGGGGAAAAAAGTACCTCCAAGAGGGGCTAGAAGAAAGAGGACATAGAGCTCATTTGGGTCACATTCCTCATTTGAACCCAGAGGGGACAGTGTCCTCTCCCACAGGTGTCTCTGCCTGTCCCCAGGCCACTAGGCCATGTTAATGTAATTTTGGAAACACTGCTGGCAATTCAGATGATTCTTGCCTCTGCTTTTCTGAATGATCTGGGTTTCCTCTTGGGGTCGGGAGGAGCTGAGCTGGGTCTGCTTTTCCTTTCCTTCTCAGACATGCTGCGCTGGGCTGCAGGGCCTTCAGGGGCTGCTATAAGCTGATTTCCATGCACTTTAGACCCTAGCCAGGTGCACAAATGCCCAGTGTGTCCGTGGCCCAGGAAGGCCCAGTGGTCCTGCTGATTTCTGCATTCTCAACAAGGACAGCCCATGCTGGACAAAGCACTATGTCATCAATCACACCAACCATGGGCCTTTCCCTGGCCTGAAAAGCCAGCTTGTTACCATAGAGGTTCTCGGGGAAGGAAAAGGGGCTGGAAGCCTGTGTCTGGGTTTCCAAGGCTGACCTGATGACCAAGTGCTGTGTGAATTTAGACAGGTTATTTGAGCTCTCTGAGTCTCCAAGATCACTTCCTGGTTTTACTGGAGAGGAAATAAATGTGCCTTCCTACTTAAAAATACAGTTACTCCATAGGAGTCTGGAAATGGGGAAATGGAGTCAGGGAAATAAAGTTGATTGCGTTTTTTATCCCAGATTGGGCAACCCTGGGGCATGGCCAGACTTCAGTACAGGTTTCCTGCCCTGGTGCTGAGTCCTGGAAGAGAAGCCAGAGACAGGCAGGCGGTTGGAGTGAGGCTTGTAGAGACCCTCCAGTGAGGGCCGTAAGGGAGCAAGGCAGCAGGACTGAGGGCAGGAAAGACCTGTGGGCCCAGCCCTGTCTTCAAACCTCTGGGGACCTGTCCCCGATAGAGGGACTCACAGGACAAAAACAGGATAAACGTGCAGAAGCTAAAAGGAGGCAGTTCCATAGAAGGGACTTTCCAGTGTCTGAGCAGCGTGGAGCAGGGGGAAGTAGACTTGAGGTTTGTGCCCCACACCACCCCATCCCCTGTGTGTGCAGGGGGCAGCTGGACACGCTGATGCACGTGAGGTCCCTAGCAGGGACCCCGTGGTTGACACTGATGCTGTCATAGGATGCTGCAGAGCTGGAACAAGTCACCCTTAAGTTTCTCCCCGAGACTGGGAGAGCTTGCCTGTGGCTGGCCCAGGCTGACAGTGCTGTACCTCCTCTCCAAAGGGCTAAGTGACCATGCTCAGGCCGGGGCAAATGAGCCACACGTGCCTAGAACTAAACATCCCCATCCCCAACACGCAGGAGCCTTTCCCAGCCCTCATGCCCCACCCAGGCCCTCAGAAGACATTCAGAAGGACGTTTTATGCTCCCACTTGGTTCTGGACTCTGCCATGAGTGAGAGAGACACTGTCTCTGCCCTGGGGTAGCTTCCCTGGCCTGGAGGTGTGAATAACTACAGGTGGGGTGCAGTCTCCATCCCACTGGGGTAGAGAAGCTGGGAAAATGAGGAAACAGTGGTCTGTGCCCACCCCAAGCCTCGTGAACCCTTTGATGCTGTGTGGGGAGGGAGGTGCCTAGGCTGGGAGGAGTGGGGCTCCTCACTCCACAGGCTCCCACTGATAAGTAGAGGAACCAGCCCTTGAGCCCCAGTCTGTGAGACTCCAGAGCCTTCCACTGGCCAGGCTGCCTCATGTCAGGGACAAAGCCCCATTGGCTGTGGGCGGGACAGGGAGGGAAGGGAGAGCAGATGCACACATGCATCACCCACCAACTGGGGACACGTAAGGCCCAGGCTTTCTCTACAGGGTCCTGCTGGTCCACGGAGTCACTACTCTTGGGACCGGGAAGGGCCCCCTGGCCTACCACATGTTCAATCCTCCACATCATCTCCATGGAGCACGCTCTGCTGGGGCAGCAGCATGTCCCACAAAAAGTGAGGATTTGCATTCTAGCTCTGATATGGATTCGAGGTTTGTTCAATCTGACCTTCACCTCAGCCTCCAGTCTACAAGAGCTGTCCATATACCCACGTGGATGAGCTGTAGAAAGGCTTGAAGGAGGGACCAGCCATACCAAGGACTAGCCCAGAACCCAGGACACATTCAGTAGGTGCACAATGTGTCACACCTTCACACACACAGACTGCCACCTGTCCAAGGACAGGGAGCTCACTCCATTGACGGGGCCGCCATTCCAACTTTTTTCTGGATTCTGTTGGGTAGTGACGTCATCTGACCATAAAAAGAGGCCTCTCTTTTCCATCTTTTGGCAGGACATACACTTCTTGAAGAACAGTCTTTCCCTTCTGCCCCATGACCTCCCTGCAAAGGTGCAAAGATGGGATAGAGCTTGGCTCCCCCTCGTCAGCGTCCCCCCACCATCCCAGGCTAAACGTCCCTGTATCTTACAGTCCTCCTTCAGAGGATGTGGTTTCTAGGACCCACACCAGCCTCAGCACCTTCTTTTGGACTTAACACCTGTGTGCCCCTTCCACCTCCTCCAGCCTCCACCACCACGTGTGAGTGAGGCTCTCAGCCCTGACCCCCACTCCATGCACAGCCTGCCCAGGGTGAGGAGAGAACAGGGGTGCGCTGAGCAGCACCTGGGAGAAGGTCCGTGGGGGAACCTGAGTGATTTTGCTGTGCCCTCAGCTACTGGGAAGATGGAGTCACCACGCGCTCTGAGAGCCCACACATGCTCCCTGTGTCTGGAGCCAGGGCCCCAATTCTCCACACAGCCATCTTTCCAAGCAGCCAGATGCTCTGCTGCCTGCCTGTGCTTCATCAGAATTCAGCAAAAGGGACATCAATAAATAAAGGAAACACTGCTTAGCTCTTTCCTCCTAACGACCGCCAACGTGCAGGCGCTTAAAGAGACCAGATTTTTCCAGAGGAACAATGGGTGAGAGGCGTCCAGACCATGGAAGAATTTTCTGTCATATATTATTATTAGTTGCATTTTTTTTTAAACAAACCAAAGCAGAAGGGACATCACTGAGATTTCTATCAGACCCAGGGGGCCTCCTGCATTTCAGCTTTTGTTTATTTGTTTGTTTTTGTCAATACATTAGTGTCTGAAATTTGAAACATGCTTGCTTGCAGCTAAAAACATTCCCCTGTCGGAGGGCAGTGTTTGAAAGCAGTCTTTTACATTTCCTTCAGCTGGGCCTCTATCCTGGCTCTTTGCTAAATACGGGATTCCTTATTCGTGACCCCTCCCCCTCCCGTCTCTGTGTGGCTAATCGCCCTGTCAGACAGACGGAATTGTTCATGCTCAAAGCGGTTAGCAACGCCCCAGGCCAGATTGGCTTCAGAGAAATGTGCACTCACCTTTTGGGCAGAACACCAGACTCCACTAGGCTTTCTTAGGCAGAACCCCGTGGCTCCAAGGCTTAACCCTCCGGGAACACTGAGCGGGCCAAGAGTGTTTTCCCAGGGAACAAAGGGCAGGGAGTAGGGTGGCTGAAGAGCTGTTTCTAGCTCCCCACTGTGTGCTGTGTGACCTTGGCAATACTCTTTCCCTCTCTGACCTCCTGCAGCAGGCAAGGGCAGGGTTGGACCAGAAGCAAGAAAAGCATTGAGATGGGCAAACAGCCAGAGCCCAATTTGTACTGGGACCCAGGACCGCCTTATGCCGGCCCTCTGGCGCAATGGCAGCCAATGGTTCCCTCAGGCTGGCCTATTCCACCACGGTGAGAGGACAATGGGGCATCCCTGAGAACAAGCCTGGCCCATCACCCACCCTGACTCATCTCCACAGACTTTGAAGGCTTCCGTCCTGCCTATCGGGTGGCGCTGGGCGGGGGGTTGGTGGGAAACAGGCAGAGTCTGCCCCGCATGGAGGTGGAGGGTACTCAGCTCTCACCTTTGAGGTGCTGATAAGGCAACATAGGCCCAGAGAGGGTCTGCCATCCCTCTTACCCAGGCCATAGGATCACCAGATAAAACACAGGGTGCCCAGTCAAGTTTTAATTTCAGATAAGGAACAAATAAATTTTTTAGGTAAGTATGTCCCAAATAATGTATGGGACAAAGTTATCTTAAACAATTTTCGTGGTTTATCTGACATGCAAGTTTACCAGGAGTCCTGTTTCTGTTTCTGTTTTTGCTTAATTTGGCAAATCTACTAGGACAAGGAGCGTATAGGCATCAGAGCCGGGCCTCGAGCCCAGGCCCAGCCCCAGCCCTCGCGTCTTCCCCCAGCAGCTCTGACCGCCTCCCTTCCCGCACCCTCTGCCCCTCAATGGCACAAATGAACGGATGAGTGAACAGATAGCGGGGCTGAGCTGTAGTCCCTCTCAGCGGCTCTCGAGACTGGAACACACAGAGGCGCACAGGATGCTCGTGAGGAGCAGCAGCAGCGCTTCCCCGCCCTGTGGCCCTCCTGCCCTTCAGGCCTCAGGACCCGGGCAGCAGAGACACAGGTTCTCTTCAAGGAGGGTCTGATCAAGGGTGGGGTGGGACTTCTCCCGTGGCACAGTCCTGTGCCTGAGACCCCTGCCCCCCTCCCCGCAGTGCCTCTCTGTCCTGGCTCAGTTGCTCCTTTGCAGAGTCCATAGAGCCAGTGAAGCGGAGAAGGGTGGGGGAAGGAGAGGGTTGCTAGTGAGCACTGGGCCATGTCCTAAAGTGCCAGCCAGATGGCCATCTGTGCAGTTTGGCCTCCCCAGGCCTGCCGGGGAAGGAAGTATGAAACCAAAGCCAGACAAGGGTGGGGATCCAGCCAAGTGCCTCTCTGCAGGCTCCAAGCACATGCCACTTCCTCACCCAGCAGACCTGCATTTGCGCATGTGCACACACACATGCACACACACTCTGCTCTGTCATCTAGCTGGTCAGTGCTAATAGTTCTGGAAGGAGGGCCGCTGCTCTGCCCTGACCCATTCAAGATTGCAGTCCACCCTCCAGAAGTACTGGGGATGCTCAGAAGACTTTACAAAGGACCTCCGGAGTCCAGGGCACTGCACACTGTGACTGGCGGTGAGTCAGATGTGGGAGAAATGTCCCCGAAGACAGGATGGTGTCATGGGATAGCCCAGAACTCAGGAGTGGGCAGGCTTGGTTCTTTCCAGAATCATCTAAGCTCCCCAGAGACGGCCACAACCCCTTCATCTTTCAGCCTCAGTTGCAGCATCTGTAAAATGGTGACCCTAACCTGCCCACCTCATTAGAAAGGAAAGCTCCTTGTAACTAGAAAGGGCTGGGCAGAACTCACAGTCTCTGCGTTCCACGTGTGCTTCCAGAGTTGAAAGAAGGCTTTTCTATTTTTGTTGAGTGGGCTGTGTCTCCACACAGCCCAGGGTCTAGGGCTTATGCAGACAGAGCCAAAAGAGCTCAGATGTCAGAGAAGTTGCTACAGGCTGGTCATGTGTGTCACACCAGTCTGTCACCTCCCTCGTTCAGCCCACTGGACATCTATTAATGGAGCCCCTTGACTCTCACCGAATTTATTGTCAGCTCCATCCCTGTGCCTGTTCCCATGCTCTACAGCTAGCATTCCAGCCTTTGCCTGGGTGCGTCGGGGGCCACATAGCGCCCTGTTCCCAGGCCCGCAGAAATCCTCTCTCTGGGGGCATCTCCGCCAGACCTGGCTGAACCATGTTCCTGAGCCAGGACAGGATTAGAGGCCCCCACTGAGCCGGAGCTGGGGATTTGGCACGGAAAACCCCTCCCTTCCAGCTGGGCAAAAAGGAAGGGAGCAGAGCCCACAGCCCCAGGGCTTCCTGAAGTAACTGCGCCAGAAACCTCCTGCTGCCTGAGCTTCTGCCGCTGGAGCAACCTTTCCTCAGCCCTTCATTGCTCAGATCCGGAAACAGGCTACCCAGCAACCAGACACCAGGTCGGGGCACAGGTGCCTGCCTGGGATGGCCAGACATGGCTTCTGGCCCAGGTTGCTCACCCCACCTCCCCACCCACCCAACCTGCTCTTCCTGAGGGCTTAATTTCCTCAGCTGTAGAGCAGAGCCGGCAGACAGAGTTGGTTCAGTGAACCTTCAGGGCTGAACGGGTCTTGGAGAAGCAGAGTCTATGTGAAGAAGGGGTTTCGGGCAGGCGCCGCCAGCTCCCCTCTCGTTTCCACTCTCCCTTCAACACGCCCGCACTGACTCTTACACCCCGGCCCTCACTGCCCACAGGTCAAAGGGACAGAGGAACAATCTGAAGGGCTCCCAAGGGCCAAGGCTGGAATAGGGTGATCAAGAAAGTGAATAATGAGAACATCAAGTTATAACTCATCAAATAAAATAAAGATCCATGAGTCCATACCAGTTATAAATAAATAACTGAATAAATAAATAAATGAGAGCAGCTCTTCCTTACATAAGAATTCCAGTTAATAAATGTAGAATGAATGAGAGAAATAAAAAAATTTGTCATTACAACACCACATTAATAATTATTGCAGACAAGATGCTAAAATGAGTGGATGAAAATTTGAGGAGAAACAGAATATTTGAATTGTCTCAAAGTATCTCCCCAAAGATATTTATCAATTATTAAAGGAAAACCACACACAGTAATCTGCAGTGGAGACACCCAGCAGATCCCACCTTACCCAATGATCACGGTTAATATCATTAGTGATAAGACACGTTGCTGTCACCAGGCACCTGATATGATACACTGTGAAGGGTACATCACTTACATGGTATTCTTGCCAAAAATATATAACCTCAATCTAGTCATGAGGGAAAAACTCAGACAAATGCAAATTGAGGGGCATCCTGCAAATTAACTGCTCATTACCTTTCTAAAGTGTCGAGGTCACTGTCACAGATTGTAAGGGACTAAGGAGACATGACAACTAAATACAATGTGGTATCCTGGATTGGACCCTGGAACAGAAAAAGACATTCATGAAAAAAACGGTGAAATTCAAACAAAATCTATAGTTGAGTATCTCCCAGTATTAATTTATTGGTTTTAATAATTGTAAATTATATAAGATGCTAACATTAGGAAAAGCTAGGAGAAGAGAATACAGGAATTCTTTGTACTATATTTGCAACTTTTTAATTTTAAATAAAAAGTTAGAAATAAAATATCTGCCCATTTTCCATTCTCTAGGGCTCTTCCTTGATGCCAATCCATGGATTACAGTGTTTCCTCCTATGGATCAGTCCCTTAGAAAATGGCGCGCCCTCTCTGCCAGGTGTTTTACATACACAATTTCATCTAGTCCTCATAATGACTCTGTGAACAAGGTGGTAGCAGCCCCATTTTACAGATAAAGAAACTAAGGTGCAGGGCCACAAACTAGAAATTAAAGGCACCAAGAGTCAATCTGAATGGAGTCTGTCTGAATGCAGAAACTACGACAAGTGAGGCCTACGCTCAGACACAGGAGCTCCCAGAGGAGTTTGCAAGCGTATGACGGGGCATTGAGGATAATGCCTTTTGGTCCTCAGAAGCATGGCATTCAGATGCCAGCTCCCCTGATCCAAACACAGGGCTGGTCCTTTGACAGTAGGGTAGTGGTTAAGAACAAGTTTCTGGACTGCTTGGGTACAAATCCCAGGTCCGCTACTTATCCATTTGTTCTTTCAAGCCTTATTTAATCCCTCTGTGCCTGAGCTTCCTCCTGTATGAAATGAGGGCAATATTTAGTATCTACCTAGAGTCTGGCTCGAAGGGTCACGCACTTGGAACAGTTATACACACTCCACAGGTATTAACCATCACTTCTTGTCTTCACTCTCTGCATCCGTCCTCAACCACCTGCAAAATGCCAGCTTACTGATGGGTTCTTCTAAGCTAAACAGTAAGTCAAGGCTGAAGCAGAAATGAAGAGAGCACTATGGAGAGAGGATTAGAGAGAGGAGTCATCTGGCTGTCATTGTCAGCATAAAATCCTAAACAAGGTAACAGCCAAGAATCATCTAGGGCCGTTGTGGAATTGGAAAAATGTCAAGGCAGGAAAGGAGTCCTGGAAGAATCCAGCTCCCTATTAACTTGCATGTGGCCCACAGGCAGAGGCATCCAACTGCCCCAGGTGTGACCAACCAAAGGTTAATTTTTAAAAAAGAAAGAAGAAAGAGAAGGGGAGGGAAGGAGACGGGAAGGGGACAGGAGAACAGAAGGAAGGAGGAAAAATTCTCACCTAATGACCTTACCAAGGAGTCTTCGAATTCCTGAAATTTTGAAACTGAATCAATAAATCTCAGAATGCTGCTGAACACCAAAATCTGGGCAATGTTTGGCTCCTGCTGGCTCAATGAAAGCACTATTTTTTAAATGCATGGAATGATTGAAACGAAGCTGAGTCCCACCTTTGCTGGTGTAAATCTGGAGAGGGAATTGATAGGAGCCCTGGAGAATACCGCCTCAGTTTCTCCAGAGTGCTGAAGTCTGGTAAATACCAGATTCTCATCAACCTGATCAAAACCAATCAGTGACTCACACCAGGTCTACATGGAGGTACTTTTATGGTAATAAGACTGATTAAACTGATTTTCAGACTGCAGAAATCTATAATTTTGCATAGCTAATGGGTTGGCCTTAGCTACTATGTTTTGAGGATGTATATCTTGCAACCAAAGGCATTGCAGACCTCCTGTGACAACTGCAAACACCTGGATGCCAAGAGACAGCCTCCTGGGAGGACATAAGGTACCTATCCTGTCCTCCTTGTTTTGGGTGGGCTTTGCAACAGACTGAGATCTCGCCTGCATTTGCCTCTGGCCATTCTTTGCTTCAGTGGCCTCAGCTATAAATTGGGAAAGTTGAATGAGGTCAGTGGGTTTCAATCATGGGTGCACATTAGAACTATCTGAGAAAATTTTTTTAAATACCAATGCCCCTACTCTGACCAATTAAGTCAGAACACCTGGAGTGGGTCCCGAGTGTTAGTCTTCTTAAAAGCATACCAGTGAATGTCTCCTTCCAGTCACGGTGGAGTAATTGGTACTAGAAGAGTTCTCTCTCTGTATCAGCTTCCCATTGCTTCTGTAAAAAATTATCAAAAACTTAGTGGCTTAAACAATATAAATTTATTATCATACAGATTTGGAGGTTAGAGTCCAAAGTGGGTCTCAGTGAGCTAAAATCAAGATATCGGCAGGGCTGCATTCCTTCTGGAGGCTGTAGGAAAGAACCGTTTCTTTGCCTTTTCCAGCTTCTAGAAGCCACCTGCTTTCCTTGGATCATGTTTCCCTTCCTCTGTCTTCAAAGCCAACAATATCAGGCCAAATCCTTCTCACACTGCCATTTCTCTGGTTCTCTCTCTTCTTCCTCCCGCTTTACTTTTAAGGACCCTTGCAATTACCTTGGCCCATCTGGATAATCCAAGATAATCTCCTTATTTTAAAGTCATCTGATTAGCAACCTTAATTGCATCTGCAATCTTAATTTCCCTTTGCCATATAACCTAACATATGCATTGGTTCTAGAGATTAGGACATGGACATCTTTAAGTGGCCGTATTCTGCCTTCCACGTCATCTAGGATAATTAGAAAAAGGTATGAAAAATATGTAAAAGAACTATTTTGAGACATTGTACAACAGTCATCACAATACTATAGTCACTGAGAAAAGGGAAACAAAGGAAGTGAGCCCTGTGATTCTAAAGATTTCTTCCCGGAGGCATTTATGGACTTGGCAAAGGTTTGTGGGGATCCCAGCAGAGCTTGTAGTCTCCATGAGCTAAGAAGAGAGAATTAGAGTTTGAGAAGGCTGAGACTGCTGGATTTGGTGGGACAGAGAACTGAAGAGGAAGAAGCTGGGCAGAGAAAGAGCTCCAGAAATCTGCATAGGGCTGTCCCGAGTCTGACCAAATGCTGAGCTATGAACGTGTAGGGAGATACTACAGGAGGCCAGGGAAAGAGCAACAACTGGGAAACTGCCAGCTAAACAAAACCTGAAGCCCAGCAGGGCTGAGATGTTTGAGTTCTAACCAAAAAGAATGGAGAGGCCTCACTAAACACTCAGGGCATTCAGGAGATCCCCACAAAGGGCACACCTTAGTAGCACAACTAACTTAGCCCCAGAGCAAAGCCTACTCTAGAATCTACAAAGCTTGTAAACTATTCTCATAAGTACAGGATGACCTGAAAGTAAATGAACTGGCTGCCAGAACACAACTCAGTGCACTTTACGGGAAAAGACAAAGTCCAGACACTCAACAGCTTCATACACACAACGCCAGAGTCTAATAAGAAATCACCACACAGACAAAGCAGAAAATGCAACCCCATCAAAAGAATAAGTCTATAGAACCAAACCCAGATATCGCAGAGGTGATGGAGTTAGCATAAAATGACTTTAAAGAAGCTACTACAAATATTTTCAAGGATTTAAGGAAAACACAAGCATAATAAAGAGAGAAAAATAAACTGTTAAAAAATATCTAGAACTCGAGAGCCCCAAATTATAATATCTAAAATGAGAAACTCACTGGGCAGGCTTAAGGGCAGATTAGACATTGCAGAAAGGAAACACAAGTAAAATTGAACAGAAGGCAAGAGAGACTATCCAAATAAAAGCAAAGAGAGACAAAAAGCTAATAAATTAAACAGAGCCTCAATGACCTGTAAGACCATATTAGATGGTATACCATAAGTGCAATTTGGAGTCCTGAAAGAAAAAAAAGACAACATAAAAATTATTTGAAGAAGCAATAGCTGTAAGTTTTCTAAATTCCGTTAAAAATATCAATTGACATAGTCACAAAACTCAACAAACTCCAAGGCAAGATAAACACAAAGAAAATCACATCAAGGTACTTCCTAATCAAGTTTATGAGAACCAATGATAAAGAGAAAATTTTAAAAGTAGTCAGAGGGTGCCAACCCCGTGGGCTAGAGGTTAAGCTCAGCTTGCTCTGATTTGGCAGCCCAGATTCAGTTTCCAGGTGCAGACCCACACCACTCATCAGCGGTCATGCTGTGGTGGTGACCCACATACAAAATAGAGGAAGACTGGCACAGATGTTAGCTCAGGGTGAACCTTCCTCCACAAAAAAAAAGAAAAGAAAATAGTCAGAGAAAAAATACTCATCACATCCAGGGGAACATAACTAAAAAATGCAAAGATTACCCAGCTGAAACTATGCAAGCCAGAAGACAATGGGACAATATCTCTATAGAGAGGAAGGAAAAAATTATCAATCTAGAATTCTATATCAAGTGAAACTATCCTTAAAAAGTAAAGGCAAAATAAAGAATTCTCAGACAAATAAAAGCTAGAGAATTCATTATCACTAGCAAACTTGCATTATAAGAATTATTAAATAAAGCTCTTCTAGCTGAAGAAAAATATGAGATGGAAATCAGGTCTACAAATGAATGAAGAGAACTGGAAATGCTAAAAATGTGGGTAGACTTTTTAAAACTTCTGTGTTTTTTCATTTCATTTTTTATTTCTTTAAAAGGTAGTTGACTACTTAATATAAAAATAGCAATGTATTGTGGGGTTTATAATGGATGTATAAGTAAAATATGTGACAACAATAGGACAAAGGACCAGAGGAGAAAAGAAATTATGCTTTTGCAAGATTCTTACGTTAGACATAAAGTGGTATAATATTAATGGAAAGTAGATTACGGTAAATTAAACACATATATTACAAACTATAAAGCAATCACTAAAAACATAAAACAAAGAGGTATAGCTAATAAGCTTACCAGAATGGAACTCTAAAAAATACTGAATTGATATAAAATAAGGCAGGGAAAAAAGTGAAATAAGGAAGAGATGGGAAATATAGAAAATAAATAACAGGATGATATATTTTAACCCAATCTATCAATGATCATATTAAATGTAAATTGTCTAAACATTCCAATTCAAAGGCCCCAGATTGACAGACTAGATGAAAGAGCTAGACCAAACTCCATGCTGTCTACAGGACATCCACTTTAGTTATAAAGATGCGGATAGCTTACAAATAAAGGATAAAATGAAATACTCCACACAAACACTAATTATAGGAAAGATCTATTACTACATTTATATCAAGTAAAGTAGATTTCATAAAAAGGAATATATCCAGGGATAAAAAGGAATATTACATTATGATAAAGGGGTATGATAATGATAAATAATATGAACAATTTTATGCCATAAATTCAACAACTTAAAGAAAATATACAAATTCCTTGAAAGGCACAAACTACCCAAACTCACTCAGAAGAAATAGAAAGGCTGATAAGCCTATATCTATTAAATAAATTGAATGTGAAGTTATAAATCTCCTTACAAAGAAAACACTAGACTCCAACAGTTTTACTGGTAAATTCAATTTTTAAAAATTAGGTAGAAAAAAAATACCATTCTTGTCAAACTCTTTCAGAAAACAGAGAAAGAGAAAACCCTTCCCAATTCATTTTATGAAGCCAACTTATCCCAATACCAAAACTAGAAAAAGATATTATTAAAATAGAAAACTATAGACCAATGCTCTTCATGGGGCAAAAATACTTTCAAAATATGAGCAAATTGCATTCAACAAGATACAAAAAGGATAATACATCCTGATCCAGTGGGATTTACTCTAGGAATAAAAGGTTAGTTTAATATTCCAGTACCAGTAAAATCATGTGATTATCTCAATAGACTCAAAAAAAAATCATTTGACACAGTTCACTGTCATTTATGGAAAAACTCACAGTATAATGGGAATATATACATTCACTTCCAGGCCACTCTTGTATGCAAGAGCCCAAGGCCTCCGTCTCCCCTCTGAATGGACCCCTCTCCCCTGGATTTCAACTACGCTGAAGCCCAGCAGTCCAAAGTCAGCTCCAAAGAAAAGAAGACAGCCCTGAACACTTTGTGAGACCATTTTCCAATTCAGTAGCTGAGTCTTGGAGCAGCTCAGAAGTGGTCTGACAACTGCTAACCCCAGGCTCCAGAGACGGCAGTTGCTTGGGGATTCCAAAGCTCTTCCTGTTGACATTCTGGAATTTTCACCGCGCTTCAGAACTGTTCACTGACCCACAGAGTACCAGAGTGTGGCAGACCTCAGAAATCTGGATCAACCCTGTCCTTTATTCATAGGCAAGGAAACTGAGGCCCAGACACTTCCAAAGTCACACAACCATTTGGAGTCAAGGGCGGAGCTCCAGCCAGAGTTCCAGATCTCTGTGCTAAGCTTCAGGACTGAGAGAGATGGAAAAGCAGCCCCGCCCAACCACCCAGCACAAGAAGATCCTAGCATGCCCCAGGTTTCCCTTTTTATTACCAACATTTCCAAACTTACTGAAAGGTAGAAAGAGTGTAATTAACACCCACAGATCTATATGTGTCACCTAGATTTAACAACTGCTAACATTTTGCACTATTTGCTTCATTGTTTCTCTGCTGAAATATTTTAAAGCAAATTACAAATAGCATGACATTTCACACCTGAATTCTTCCAAATGAATTTCTACAAAAAATAAGATCATATTCCTACGTTAATTACAATATCATTAAGGTACTTGACAAAATTAATCACAATTCCTTAAAATCTAATGCCCAGTCTGAATGTGTAGCAGACGCTGCTGGTGCCCCTCCCATCTCTCCTGGCTGTCCCTGGGGCAGCACCCTGACACACCAGTGCTTCCTGCTCAAGCCCCGCATTTCCATCTGAGGGCAGCTTAGCACTGCAGGACCCTGTTCCCTCTTCAAGAGACAGGTCCAAGGGTCCCCAAAGCAACTGAAACCCCAAGGCCCACAGCGGGAACCCACTGCTAGTTCAGCCTGCATTGGCTTGCCCCCGTGCCCATTTCACTCTGCAACCCTGACTGCTTCCCAGGACAACATCCCACGTAAATATCTTGCACCCCAATTCCTGTCTCAGAGTCCATTTTGGGGGACCCCAAACTATGATATTCAAATCTTTCCAATTATCTCCATCACTGTGTGTTTTCAGTAGGTCAAAAGCAAGAGCCTTAAACAACGTGTTTTGGGGAGTCAGTGTTGACCAGAAGGTACCTTCATTTCTGCCACTGGGCCTGGGCTGCTTGACCAGAGGAACTGGACATCTCTTGGTTTTGCCCACTCATTCTTAGCCCCCTTTCTACAGGAGCCAACCCACCCTGACTCTCCACTCCTGGCCCTGGGGTGGGCAAGTGAGCCAGGCCTGGGCAGTCGGTGTCCCCCACTCCTCTGGCCACAGGTATTTGTTCAGGGATGGACACATGACCCTGGTGAGCCGAGGAAAGTCAGCACCAGGATTTGGCTGACACCATTGCAGAAGAGACGTTTGCATCCTGTTCTGCTGATCAGGCAGAATGTGAGCCTGGAGCTGCTGGGAACCATTTCTGCCACCATGTGGGGACAGCCAGCCTGGGAATGAAGTCACCACAGAGGAACGAAAGCTGAGAGATGGAGCTAAGAATCCCATATGGCACCTGGGTCCAATCACGCCTGACTCCTGGCATGTGAGTTGATAGCCTCCCTTTTGGCTTAAGTCAGGCTGAGCTGGGTCTCTCTCCTTCCCAGACAAAAAGTAAGTGCTGACTAGAACAAAGTCTAAGAGTTCTCCCTCTGCTGGGAAGCCCTGAATCCCCAACTCAGTGGCTCTGCACGTGTGGTGCTCCAGATGTTCACCAGGGTGGTGCAGAAGACTGCTTTGAATGGATGCAGGACTCACAAGAAAGCCAGGTCAAATTCATCCATCATCATCTCTTGCCTCCTTCCAGCCCATCGTCCACACTGCCTACAAGAATGACCTGTGCATGCCTAACACTGTGCTTTACAGGAAAGTAGAACCTTGACACTGGGGAGTATTATATTCATTATTTCAACAATTTGTGAATTCCCCGAAGGTCCATAACACATCGTAGTTTATACTATGCTGAGGCCCAAATTTGAGTTAAATGCAATATGAGACTGGTGAAAGGAGGAAGTCGCCTCCCTGACGGGTGAGCCTAGCCTACCACCTAGCATCCTCCTCCCTTGAAGGTGAAATTACATGGGCGAGGCCTGCCACCTGGGAATTCACAGAAGCCTTATAATAGTACCTTTAGTGGCGCCCTGGGTTTCCTCTGGTCGGAATAGTAGCTGCTTCTATGCCAGACATTGTACCAGGTGTCCCACATGCATACCACTTATGACTCCTCAAGACAATTCGTGGAGAGATACCATTGTTTTTATCCGACAATTGAGGAAACCCAGGCCCAGAGGGTTAGGAGGCTTCCCAAAGTCACAAATATTTGTGAGGGAGCTGGTATTCAATCCCAGGTATAGAAAACATGCTTTTCCCGTAACGCCTCTATCTTTTCCCACTAACTTTTAAGTAGGGATTCAACAAACATGTATAGGATTGTGGACAGAATTTAAACTATCTGCACGCTGACCCTCTGGCCAGTGATTGGAAGGTGAAGCCACAAGGACACCCCCCACGTACACATAGAGAGCACGTTCAGAGAAGCGGGACTTCACCCACTGGTGGCGGTTCTTCTCAGTAAGTCTGCAGTGGTCACTGAGTATCTCCGCTTTTTGACCAAGAGTTCTAGGTGATTCTTGTGATTAAGCACTGCTGACAGCTGTGCCATGGAGACCTATGAAAGACAGAAAACAGCCATGACACTTGTCTGAGAGTGGAGTGGAGGGGACAGCAGCGCCTGTTCACTGAACAAGGTGAGTACAAGTGAGGCACGGGAGGGAGGGACCAGAAGAAGCAAGGAATTTTACTCCTGCCCACAGAAGCAAACAGCATTTTCCTTTTCCTCAAACCAAGCAATAATTTCGAGTGTTTCACTGTGAGAGACCGTGGCCAGGACCATGGGTATGTGATGTTGAGCTGTTCACACTATTTGGGTAAATGAGACATTTGCATCTTTTATGATTATTTCACTTCTCTGCATCCTTTCTGCTGCAAAGTTGATGAAAAGAGCTTTCAAGACTTCAACTCGAAGCTCAGAGAGAAGAAAGCCTGGGGATGCCTGAAATGTCTGCTGCTGACACCTGCTGCCCTGGGTGGGCCAGGGCGCCATGCACACATATGAGACCTCCCAAAGAGGCAAGGGCCCTGGGAGAGCCCTCCGCGGCAGGTCAGGGCAGGTTCACCTGGAGCTAGTCACCTAGACAGGGCAGGAAGGCTTCATGTCCCTGGGCTGGGAATCATGGCACTGTGGACAGGTGTAAACCTCCGTTTCCACATCTGAAAATGGAGATGATAATTCTATTTCCTCAAGCCTTCTTGTGATGATTCAGTGGCTATAAATGATGCATATAAAGTGCCTGGATTTAGCTAAAAATCTTCACTAATATGCTATCTGTTGTTAGTAATTTCACCTCCTCTAAATGCAGATTCCACCTACAAAGATCCATTCATTTTTTACCTGACTCAGAGCACGTAATTACAGTGTGAGGGCTGGAAGAGCCTTCTTGAGATGCCCGATGCAGTCAAACTCCTTTATTCCACAGATGGAAAAAGCAAAAGGGACCCTTGGAGGTTCAGACACTTAGGAAGATCACACAGGAGTTGGTCTACAGCCCAGATAAGCCCAGCCCACCTAGCTCCCGGTCCCCACCACCCCACCAGCATGCTTGGCACTTTCTCATACTGCAGACATGTTGAGTCCAATGAGAATTTCGGTATATTTATAAATAAAAAAAAAAGAGAAAGAAAGAAAAAAAGATTGATTTTGATGTTTTGAGGCCTCGTGAAACCAGCAATTTTAATCAATTTTTCAAAATTGCTAATTTCATCCATGCAAGGAACTCACACACAAACAGAAGGGCTGATTGAAATTTAAATGGTGGCTGGCTTGTTAGCTGCAGGCACCAGGCTGGGTATTTTCATATGCAAGTCTGCAACTGTGTCCCGGCCTGGCAGCAAGAGGAAGCAATCTCAGAGAGACACTCGAAGGCATTAAGAATTCAGGCAGCCAAAATGAGAAGCAACAACATGAAATGATAAAACAAAGACAGATCATTATTAGCACCAACATAATGTGTTCCCGTGTCCTCCAATCTCATTTAGAGCCCTGCCCGTTGTCTATTGAAACCGTAATTAGGCTGATAGGAAGCAGAGGATTAAAGTAACTTTCTCCCCGAATTGCGGGGATTTCAAATGAGAGAGATGGGGAGGAGATAAACCTGAGAAAGATTTTAATATTCTGGGCTGCAGCTCCCAGGATAGCACAGGCTGACAAACAATGGCTGGTTCCTGCCTGAGGTGGCCTGGGTGGAATGTAACATCGCTGCCTGCCCCACATCGGCGATGGCACATCCACCTCCTTCCCCAGCCAAATCTGCACCTTCGTCCTTGACACCTCCTACTCGGCGACTCCTTCTCGGATCTGACTCAGAAACCACTTACCAATCTGTCCCCCTCGCTTACTGCAGCCTCTGCCAGACCAAGTTTCATCCCAACAAACCTGCCCCAGTTACTGCTACAACCTGCTGTCCTGCCTGGGGGATCCAGAGGGGCAGGGGCTACCCCCGAACCCTCACTTCAGCCTCTGGTGCCTGTAGATGCCAGTTTCACGCTTCAGTCGGGTTCCTCACAGCCACCAGGGTGACCTTTCTCATCCCTTCTCTCTTCAAACCCATTCTGGGGCCCATTCCTGACCCACAGAGTCAAGTCAGCTCTGAGGGGGCCTTTCCTCATCTGTCTCCATGCTGCCCCTCTGGCCCCTCCTGTCCCAGTCTCTGGTCACACCATACCACTCACCCACCCTACTATGCTGCACACTTCATCCCTCAGGCTGGCATGCCCACTACTCCAGACTGCTGCTCCTTCATTTAGCAAAATTCTACATGCCCTTCCATACTCTCTCCTCCGAGAAGTCTTCACCAGAGCCCCATGGGAGTCTGTCACTCCCTCCTCAGAGTGCCCATGAGACCTCTTCGGACATGTGCCCTCCTCCAAGGTGTAGCCCTCAGTGTCAGTGACCATGTGGTGACCCTCCACTGGACTTTAAGCTCTGCAAGGCGAGAGACCAGTCTGTGGTCATCCTCATCTTGATGGAACCAAGTGGTTGGCCAGAAACAGGGAATTAAAATTCAGCTTAACAATGATCAGCCTGCACGTGTTACTTGGGGCTCCAGGGGCAGTCAGCCTGGGAACTCTTACTGCCTCTGCCTGCATCTGCAGATCTCATCAACCTGGAGAGGGTTTCCTGCGTGAGTGTGTGTGTGTGTGTGAGAGAGAGTGTGTGTGAGTGTGTGTGAGTGTGTGTGTGCCTGGGTGGGCGTACATGCATGAACACAGTGTATCCTGATGAGCTGGACAAAGAGGAATTCTTACTTCCTGGGTGAGGTATTGATACAAGGTGGGGGAGAAGGTCATCCTCAGCTGGGACCAGAGGAGCAGATCTGCATCCGAATTTCCCACAATCATTTGCACAAAACTTAATATTGGGTCACCTGGTCCCTCCCATTCCACATTCTTAGATGCCTCAAGAACTGATTCGAAAGTAGCCAAAGGGCAACACCCAACGGTCATTCACAAGTGTCCACTGAGGAACTGGGAAGTGCCAATCATGATGTTAAGTGCTCAGTCCTTCCCTTCCTGGCCTCAGTGTCCCCACCTGCAAAATCTCAAATGGCTGAGGTTCTGTGCAGCTCAGATACTGTGACAACCAGTTACTGCCTCTTCGGGGCATGACTGCTGCATCCCACCACCTGGGCCGGCAGGGAACAAGTTCTGTGACGGATAATGGTGATCGCAGCCTTGAGAAGGGCCCACGTGGGACCTGTCCGAATGGCCTCCACATGCCTGTGTTGGGCCTTCAGGGGCAAAGTGAGGGGGCTGGAAGGTGCTTCATCCCCACTTGACTGATGTGGAAACTGAAATCCAGGGAGGTAAAAGCACGGACCATTTCATCCCTGGAGAGATCCAGACCAGACCCCTCCTGCCGCCCTCTTTCTTTCGTTTTTCTGTATAAAACTGGTCCTTGTCTCTGAGAGTTGTGGGAGATGGCAGAAAGCAACTGAGAACTCTTGGCTCGCTTTCCTTTTCCTCTGCTTTAAAAGACAGAATTTCTTTGCTCAGAGAAAAAGCATGTGCAAATATGAGTTTTCTGTCTCTGCCTGATGTGTATGTGGGTGAGCATGTCCACATGAGGGGAATATATGTGTATGTGAAGGCAATTTGACATAGCTTGTGTACGTGGAAGTAAGTGAAGTCATGTAGGTACACGCATGTGCATGTGAGTACAAGAGCAGGTGTATGTGGCGTGTCACTGTGTGAGCAGCGTTGTGACTGTGCACTCATACATATTAGTGTGGATGTGTGTGCATAGGTGTGTAGGGTTTTCAGAGTGTGGCCGCGTAGCTGTACGTGTGTGTGGTGTGTGTATTACCTAGATATGCTGTGTTTGGGATTGAGAAGAATAAGAGGGCATAAAATGCACATCCTCCTAAGATGAAAACCACATAGCCTGATCCCAATGACAAGTGTCGATGGCCTTTCCCGAGACTTCTATCAAATATCATTTAGCCTAACTTGTGCTTTTCACAAGACCCCAAAGATCAGACAAGTAGCATCAGATAATGTCCCATGCAGGCTCTCACTTCCTGGATGGGTTCGTTGGATTCACGACACCAAGGGAATCATGATGCAATTTTCTTAGAGTTTTATTAGAGGTAGATTTGCCTAGCGTTAGGCCATCTCAGAGGCAGCTTCTTCGTCTGTAACCTGGGCGGATGAGGCCTACCTGGTGGGGCTGCTGTGAGGATGAAGTGGGATAGCGGACATGTGAGACCCAAGGCCAGCACCTGCTCCATAGCAGATCTCAGCCCACGGCAGCTGTGCTTCATTCTAACAGCTGAGGGGACACGCTTTGGCAGCCAGACTTTGTTAATGCTCACTCCTCTGGTGCTGGACCAAACAGGCTTTGGCAGGGTCACCCTCACCCAGCAGCCCCTCATTGTACATGCCCCATTAGTTGCAAGGTACCCCAAAGTACAACAGGAGTGTTTCCTCTGCTGAATACCTCTGTGACAGCTTCTTGGCAGGAGCAGAGCACAAAGGCTAACATATGTTAAGAATATGTGCTGCAGGCATCCCACCTCAACATGGAAGCAAGAGGAAACCTCACCTCCTCTGGGACTTTCCTGAGCCTGCAGCCCAGAAAGCTGACTTTCCAGATGCCCGCCCAGCCTCACCCAAGATACCCCTGGAGAATCTCAGCCGGGGACAAACCTACTTGATCATCTTATCTGCTCTTCTCACAGTTCAGGACACCTCCGCCACGTCCTTGCCCGGTGATCGTCAAGGCTCAGCTTACACACTCACCAACAGGGCACTCACTACCCCCAGAGGAAGTCAATTACCCTTCTAGTACTTTCCAAGCCAGGCTCTGAATAGGACACTGGGAATAAGACTGTGAAAAAGACACAGCCACAGCCCTGAAGGACTTCAAGTTAAGTGAAGTTCTACCTAATGCCGTGGTGAGGGCAGGGATTGCATGCATACTCTCCCTTCAGGGCTCCAGACCCACTTTTCCAGTCTGTCCTCCAATCCAAGGAAGGGCAGTGATCAGACTTAGGGCGGGCCACAGTCTGCAGCTTCTTGGTGCCAGTAAGGGCCTCTCCCTGCCTCATCATAATTTCACCTTTACATCAAATACCCAGGAGCTGGGGGCAGATGAGGGTGTCACACCTACACAGCCATAGTAACATTTGGCCGCCAAAGCGCTTGTCTCCTGGGGAACATGCTGATCTTCTGAGAAGGGCAGAGCTGGGGGCTCCAGGTCCCTGGAACTGACATTATTTGGTCATTTTGTGGATGCGCAACTCAAGGCTCTGAGGGGGCATGTGATTATTTCAAGTCATCCAGCCGCAGGGCTCTCAGTCCTGGTTTTGCATCTAAGTCATCAGGCTGTCGGGCTCCGGGTCTGGTCAATGAGGTCAGGTTGGATGGTGGCCTATCCAGGAGCCCCAGTTCAAGAGTGGTTTTCAGTGGGCATGCTGTTGCTGAGAATATCTTCTTCAGCTGCTCCATTGATGAGTTCCATTTCCACTCATCATCCCAAGAAATTCATCATTTAGACTAAAAAGCCTCATTTACGGAATCCATACTAGGTGTCCCACCTGTGTTCAGGGCTGCCAGGAAGAGGGAAGTGGAGGTGGGAAGGACACAGGAGAGGTTATATCTGCTAGATGCTGCAGCAGAAAACCCCCCAAATCTCAGAGACTTAACAGGATAAAGTCTGTCTCTGGCTCATGTTATATGTCCCATGCAGGGTGGCAGGAAGCTCTGCTCCACACAACCATGCAGGGAACCAGGCTGGCAGAGGCCCTGTCATCTTGCAGCTGTACCATCTGGATCACATGGCATCTGTGGCTACTGCAGAAGGGGAAGAAAGGGATGAGGATGGACGCCTGCCAGATCCTACCTGCCTCAGCCAGGAAGTGACACATGTCACTTCTTCTCACAGCCTACAACTAGTCACATGGCCCCACCTGCTAGCAAGGAAGGCTGGAAATGTAAGCGATACCATGGAATCTTTGGCGAGCACTCACTGTCTGACTCAGACATTATGAGCCCAGCCCTCCAGGGACTTAGCAAACTGACCAGGGAGAAAAAGCAAAGGTCTACTAGGAAAGAGAAACTGGTCCATGGATTTGTATGACACTGGAGGCAAAGGAGGGAGAGGTCCATAAGAAAGACAATCAGGGAAGACTTCCTGTAGGAGGTTGACCTAGAAAGAGGTATTTATTCAATACCAAAGGGGGAACAGATAGACTCTGTTTGACTAGTCTCTGAAGAAGGAAGGTGGAATCCAAGAAGAGGGACTTTGGCCAGGTTCATCAGGCCAGAGAATGAGGCCCTTGGAAGATAGCCTGAGGAACTAGATTGGGACGGTGGGCAGTTAGTACAAAACAGGCGTTTAGGGAAGGTGGGGCCTCCTGGGGAGGGATTGGCTATAGGGGACATGTGAAAGGGCTCTCCTGGGAACCCTGGAGAGAGGAGATAAAGACAGAAAGGGCGGCACTGACCAGGGGTCACACAGGAGAGATGGCTTAAATGGAGCCAGCCAGTCCCCAGGACAGTCACCCAACTAGTGAAGGAAGTACAGCTGAGCCCATAAAATCCTGACCTCCATCCCTCGCGAGAGTTTCTGGAAAAGCCGCAGCATTAAACTCAATGAGACTGTCTGTTCAACAACGGTACTGAAAATGAGATGATTTGATTTCCAGAGGTAAAGTACATCTTGAAGTTAAATTCTTGGCTCTACTTTTAAATCCTCTCAAGAGGGTTAGAATAGCTGGCTCATCCTGCATGGGCGGAGTTGGGCACTCCCTTCCCCTCCCAGCCACTTCAGAGCATGTAGGGACACACAAGGTCTCTCTTTCAATAGCACATTTCTCCCCTTTACAGAGGTCAGGTCCTGCTTAGCTTGGAGGCAGGAAGGAGAAAAGGTCTGAGGATTCGGATTCTGGAAGGCAGGAGGGAGCAGGCCCATCTCCTCTGCAGAGGGTTCTCTCCAGCTTCACATGGGCTTCCGTTCTGTTATCAGTGACCCTCCTACACCAGGACCTGAGGTCATAGGTGGGAAAGTGGGGTGAGGGGACATGACCTCATGACCAGGGATGACCTGGGGTCATTTGCTTGAAGGGTACATGGTCAAGCTTCAGTGGTCTGACTGGCTGATCAACATCATATGCTTGGCTCTGTAGGGTAAAATGCCAACCAACAGCGGGTCCATGGGACTAAAGTGAGGCCCAATTTTCTAACTTTCAAACTTACCACTGAAATGGGTCACCTTGGGAAAAGAACTGGGGTCTCCATCACTGGAAAGCCCATGCAACCACCGGTTTCTCAACTGCTATAAAGGAGAGTCAGACGGGACCAAGGCTAAAGTGCAGGCCACTCGGACGTACTAAGGGACCTGTTTAGATCCTAGTCACCAGACAAGTCTGCATGTTGTTGTGGGGTGGCTCACCCATCTCGGTTTGCCCAGGATAGTCCCAGCTTTAACACTGAAAGTCTCACATTCTGGAAAACCCTTTAGTCCCAATTGGTCACTCTACTTTGTAGGCCTTGTAGGTGACAACCACAAAACTCACATTTAATCCTTTAGGACTGGGTAATCCAA